>NW_026576103.1:175000-210170 GCF_028641065.1 Leucoraja erinaceus | reverse complement strand
GGAGTAAAACGGGTCCTTTTCAAAATGGCAGGCACGGGAGTGACGAGTGGGCTATACCGCAAGGCTCAGTGCTGGGACCCCAGCTATTTAAAATATATAATAATGATCTGGCATGAAGGAATTTGAAGGCAATAATCTCCAGGTTTTGCGGAAGGACAAACCCTAAAGCTGTGGGGCACTGTGTTAGCTGTGGAGGAGGATGATCAGGAGACAGCAAGGGGATATGGAGACAGGCTGTTCTGAGCTGGGCAAAATGTTTGACAGAAGCACAGTATAAATTTGATGGATAAAACTGATGCGATGATAGTCCATTTTGGTGGGGCAAAAACGGGAAAGCCATACTATTATCTAAACATGGTGGCCGATTGGGACCAGGTGGAGTATGTCTGACGAGGACGGGTGTCATGGGTATGGTACACAGGTCACTTGCAGGTATGGCGCTAGTGTAGCTAGTCAGGCATGTGCTAAGGAAAGCACCTTGGGTATGTATTAGCTTTACATTGCAACTAAGGATTATGATTACAGGAGCGTGACCGGAGGGTTTCTACTTGCAGTCTTGTACATGGGGTCTTGGTGAGGACCACTGCCCTGGAGTGTATTTCGATACAGGTGTTTGGGTCTCCAAATCCAAGAGAGGCTCAAGGCGACATTCATATGACCAGAGAGGGATTGCAGAGGGACGGTTCACCAGGACTGATTCCTGGGAACGGTCAGATCTGTCTGATGAATGATACACTTGGATAGACGTGGATTTATACTCTCCTAAAAGTTCCTAGAAGATTGAGACGGTAGTCGTTATAGAAACTTACAAAATTCTTACGGGGGTTGGACGGCTAGATGCAGGAAGGTCCCGAGGTTAACCGGGGCTGGCTGCGGACATAAAGGGTCCAGAACAAGGGGGTCACTAGCTTAAGGATAGAGGGGGAGGGAATCCTTTAAAGGGGACGGAGATGAGAAGACACGTTTTTCACGCAGAGAGTGGTGAATCTTCTGGAACTCTCTGCCCAACAGAGGTAGTCGAGGCTCAGTTCATTGGCATATTTAAGAGGGAGTAGATGTGGGCCCTTGTGGCTAAGGGGATCAGGGGGGTGTATGGAGAGAAGGCAGGTATGGGAATACTGAGTGGTTGGATGATCAGCCATGATCATATTGAAGGCCGGTGCAGGCTCTAAGGCCGCCTTAGAGCCTACGTCTCTGCACCAAAGTTTCGATGTTTATATGACATTTAAGTTGCCGTGTTAGTGGATGGCGACCCTCGTTTTATCATGTTCCTGTTCAGTTTGACCTTAAACAGTTAGAACGTGGTTTTGATGTCGGGTTACCATGTATCTATCTATACATTGTAAATGGAGCTCGACTGTAATCATGCATTGTCAATCTTGTAACCGTAACTGTTTTTAACACTCGGACACAAAAAGCATTTTCCTGTACATCTGGACAAGCTTAAATCAAACGCAAGTGAACTGAGTTCCTTGAATCTAACACTTGAGTACAGTTTGTTATAACCACTGTGACCTGTGGTCATATGGTGAAATGGTTTATTCCCTTCTGGGTCTGCCTTCCATTCGAAAGATCACAAGTTTGTAAACCATCATAATCAGAGGTGACCTCATAATGTGGCCTGGCCCGGCGACATCACAGTGAACTGAAGTTAATGACTCCGTAACCATGAGAGACGGACGGGCTCCATTCCCTAGGACATCAGGGAAGGTTAGTAGAAGTAGCCGGGGGTAGTGACAGAAAATATTTCAAAGCTATTGAACGGAATCAGTACCCGAGGAAAGGCGTACTCTACATATTGTATTGTTTAACAATGGAACCTGTAAACCTAGCAAATAGACCGTTAGTTTGACTTCAGTGCCAAGCAGGCAAATTAATGGAAAAGAAGGTTAGATTAATCCGTTATAAGCACCTAGATAAAAAGGGTGGAGTATGACTGGAGCGGGTCTTATTCTTGGAACTTGCTTCCTGGAAAGTTCTGGACCCCCTACATTGGGGAACAAGGGCTCTACGGATGGTTAAAGCCACCTCTGAGTGGATGTTTATATGAGAGACTTATAGTAAGGCCTTTGACAAGACAGTCCTGTCTCCAGTCTTAGAAGGTTGGGTTAAGTAGGTTCCAATTGTTTGGGTTATAATGGTGGAGTAGCAAAGCATGGAATTTCAAGTGGATCAACAGTGGCTGAATGGGAGAAGACCAGCCCCTAGAGGTAATGGTGGATGGTTGTTTATCAGGTTGGAGGGAAGGCAGGTGACTAGTGGGGTGCCTCAGGGAGATCTGTGTTGGGTCCCCTTGTTGTTTGTCATGTACATCAATGATCTGGATGAAGGTGTGGTAAAATTGGAGTTTAGTAAGGTATGCAGATTGATACCAAGATAGGTGGTGTTGTGGATAATGAAGAGGATTGCCAAAGTCTACAGGGTGATTTAGGCCATTTGGAAAAAATGGGCTGAAAGATGGCAGATGGAGTTTAATGCTGATAAAGTGTGAGGGTGCTACACCTTGGCAGGAACAAATCAAAATAGGACGTACATGGTAAATGGTAGGGAATTGAAGAATACAGTTGAACAGAGGGATCTGGGTATAACCGTGCATAGTTCCTTGAAAGTGGAATCTCATATAGATAGGGTGGTAAAGAAAGCTTTTGGTATGCTAGCCTTTATAAATCAGAGCATTGAGTATAGAAGCTGGGATGTAATGTTAAAATTGTACAAGGCATTGGTGAGACCAAATCTGGAGTATGGTGTACAATTTTGGTTGCCCAATTATAGGAAGGATGTCAACAAAATAGAGAGTACAGAGGAGATTTACTAGAATGTTGCCTGGGTTTCAACAACTAAGTTACAGAGATAGGTTGAATAAGTTAGGTCTTTATTCTCTGGAGCGCAGAAGGTTAAGGGGGGACCTGATAGAGGTCTTTAAAATGATGAGAGGGATAGACAGAGTTGATGTGGACAAGCTTTTCCCTTTGAGAATAGGGAAGATTCAAACAAGAGGACATGACTTCAGAATTAAGGGACAGAAGTTTAGGGGTAATATGAGGGGGAACTTCTTTACTCAGAGAGTGGTAACGGTGTGGAATGAGCTTCCAGTGGAAGTGGTGGAGGCAGGTTCATTGGTACCATTTAAAAATAAATTGGATAGGCATATGGATGAGAAGGGAATGGAGGGTTATGGTATGAGTGCAGGCAGGTGGGACTAAGGGGAAAAAAATTTGTTCGGCACGGACTTGTAGGGCCGAGATGGCCTGTTTCCGTTCTGTAATTGTTGCATGGTTATATGGTTACAGCAAGCAATGATGAAAGTGAATGGCATGTTGGCCTTCATTACAAGAGGAGTTGAGTATAGGAGCAAAGAGGTCCTTCTGCAGTTGTACAGGGCCCTAATCGGACCATTGTGTGCAGTTTTGGTTCCCTAATTTGAGGAAGGACATTCTTGCTATTGAGAGAGTGCAGCGTAGGTTTACAAGGTTAATTCCCGGGATGGCGGGACTGTCATATGCTGAGAGAATGGAGCGGCTGGGCTTGTACACTGGAGTTTAGAAGGATGAGAGGAGATCTTATTGAAACATATAAGATTATATAGGGTTTGGACATGCTAGAGGCAGGAAACATTTTCCCAATGTTGGGGGGAGTCCAGAACCAAGGGCCGAAGTTTGAGAATAAGGAGTAAGCCATGTAGAACGGAGACGAGGAAACACTTCTTCACACAGAGAGTTATGAATGTCAGAGCGCTGTGGAGGCTGGTGCTCTGGATACTTTCAAGAGAGAGCTAGACAAGAGCTCTTAAAAATAGCGGAGCCAGGGGATATGGGGAGAAGGCAGGAACTGGGTACAGATTGAGAATGATCAGCCATGATCACATTGAATGGCGGTGCTGGCTCGAAGGGCCAATTGGCCTTCTCCTGCACCTATTGTCTAATGTCAATTGGCTCATCCCCGGATTGCGACTGGGTTCTCTTCCCGGGAGCTCTTTGTAACCCGAACGGTTTGCAAATGGGAAATGCCAAGGTAAGGACCGATTTCCCTCTTGGTAGAAGATGCCTCCAGTCCCATAGCAACCACCAAATGCATCTGCTGGACTCCCAAACTCTCTATTGGATGGATGGGCTGTACATAAAGAGGGTGACCGTGCGGTAGGGAGGATCTGCATCTAAATGTAGAGCAGACAAAATGTATAGGAAACAACAGCAGATGCTGATTGACTCAAAATGCTGGAGTAACTTAGCGGGACAGGCGGCATCTCTGGATAGGAGGAATGGGTGATGTTTCATGCCTATCTTCAGTGTAAACCAGCATCTGCAGTCCTTATATCACCCTCTCTATCTCTCGTTTGCCTCACCCCTGACTCTCAGTCTGAAGATGGGCCTTAACCCGTAACATCACCTACTCCAGCATTTTGTGACTATCTTAAATGTAGAGCAAGATGGGGGCAAATGGCTGGAAGAGGGACAAGAATAAGATGCAATGTCAAATTCCCATCTACAGGGGATCAGTTCTTCTCATTATGGTGGTGTTTAGTTTGTGCCCAGTCTGTATTGGAGAACTTTATGCTTATTATTGTCATGTGTACTGAGATAAAGTGAAAAGCTTTGTTTTCAAAGGTTTCAAAGGTCTTTTATTGTTACCTGTACCAATTAAGGTACAGTGATATTCGAATTACCAATTCGCCGTACAAAAAAAGTAACAAGACACACAACTACATAAAAGTTAACATAAACATCCACCACAGCGGATTCCTCACTGTGATGGAAGGCAATAAAGTCTAACCTTCTTCCCTCATTTTTCTCCTGCAGTCGGGGCCGTTGAACGATGTGTCGGGGCGATCCAAGCCCCCGCGTCGGGGCAGTAGTATGGTGAAGCGTCTGAGGCTGTGAGTAGAATAAAATAACACTGCATCTGGTTAACCCAGAGAACACGGTCCCTCATTGATGTGTGGGAAGGACCAGAACTGCAGATGCTGGTTTGAACCAAAGATAGACACAAAATCTGTAATATCTCAGTGGGTCAGGCAGCATCGGTGAAGAAAAGGAATGGGTGACGTTTAGGGTCGAGACCCTTCTTCAGACTGAGAGTTAGGGGTGAGGGAAATTAGAGATATTGAAGACATTTGAAAGCAGATGATGATCAAGGAATAGTAGATTGGTTCATTCGAAGGTAGATACAAAATGCTGGAGTAACTCAGCAGGACAGACAGCATCTCTGGTGAGAAGGTATGGGTGACATTTCGGGTCGGGACCCTTCTGCAGACGAGAATGGTTCATTGTTGGCGGGGGAGAAGTGGACAACAAGGCATACAACCAGTAAAATTAATCAGGACAGTATAATCAAACCCAAAATGTCACCTGCCCCTTTTCTCCAGGGATGCTGTCAGTCCCACTGAGTTCCTCCAGCCTTTTGTGTTTATCTTCGGTTTTTCATTGATCTTTGACATTGCCCTCCATGGTGAATAGAGCCTTTTGTTATACAGGCCTTGTTTTCTCAGGACCGTATAAAGCTGGGCAGGTCAGTATCCGTGATGGTCCGGGCAGTGTCCACCACCTTTTATAATCTCCTTACCTGGGCTTTCGAGTTGCCAAACCTGGCCATGATGAAACCAGTCAAAGATGATGCCATGTGCAGGTCCACCACTGATTATCCGGCACCCTTGATTCCAGAGCCTTTCTGGATTATCCTTTTTGCCGGACAAAAAGAGGTCATGGTCTCGAGGGGAGTTCAATGGTACTGGAGTCGTCTACCTAGGCCACTGGTGGGCTGAGATATCGGCTCATCAAGTTGGCCATGTAAGTGGGCAATTGGAACGTATCTGCTGGCTCTGGCCGCAGGGGGCAAATTCATCCCACCGATCGGCACAGAAGTCCCGGTGAGGTTAAGATAAGCCGCCTCACCCGGCCTGGGTACCACATTTTCAGGGGAAGTTCTGGGGGCATTTCAAGAGTGCACTTGCAATTTTGTCTGGACCACCACTTGTGCAGAATCTGTGGTGGACCTGTACATTGTGTGTGTTTGCGTATGCGCACTGCTTGATGTTAGTGTTTGAGGTATTTTTCCCGGGGTTGGGATGAATAGCCACTCATGGATTCAGTCAACACTGGATAACTATCTCTCCTGCCTAGAGTCACACAACATGCATGCTGGTCATTTGGGCTCAACTTACTCAAACTGACCAACATGTCAAGAGTCAAGTCAAGAGTCAATTTAATTGCCATTTGGACCCCTGGAGGTCCAAACGAAATGCCGTTTCTGCAGCCATACTTTACACACAAATAGACCCCAGACACAACATAATTACATTTTACATAAACATCCATCACATAGCTGTGATGGAAGGCCAAAAAAAACTTATCTCTCCACTGCACTCTCCCCCGCCCCGATGTCAGAGTCAAAGTCAAAGCCCCCGGCTGGCGATGGCGATTGTCCCGCGGCCATTGAAGCCACGCCGGGTGGTGCGAGGTCGCACACCGGGTCTTGGTGTTGGAGCCCCCGGTGTGCGCTCGCAAAGTCCCGCGACCATTCCAGCCGCGCGGAGCAGTGGTGTCAGGCCCCGCTCCAGGAGCTCTTCAACCCCGCAACACGGGCGGGAGAATTCGCCGTTGCAGGAGCCCCGAAAAGCGGTCTCCCTCCAGGGATCCGCGGGCTCCCGGTGCCGCCGTCCGCAGACCCGCAGTAGCAGCCTCCGACTCAGCAGCAGCAGCAGCAGCGGCAGCAGCAGCAGCAGCAGCAGCAGCGCTCCTCCACCCGCTCCGGTCTCGGCCAGCTCCGCGACGGCAACGGTGAGTCGGCACCAGAGTCCCTGGCTTCTTCCCGTTGGAGGCTGCTCCTCGTTGCGGCCTCAACGACACCTGAGACCCGACGAGAAAAGGTCGGGTCTCCAGTGCAGGGAGAAGATTCAAAAGTTCCCCCCCCCCCCCTCCCCCCACCCCACCCCCATCCCCCCACACACACACACCCAACATAAAATAACAAAAATTACATAGAAACACAGACAAAAAATAATAAAAAAGCGGACAGGCTGCAGAGGCCGCTGCTGGTCAGAGCCGCGCCGCCTACCGGATCTACATGTCCCATCTACACTAGTCCCACCTGCCTGTGTTTGGCCCATAACCTTCCTAAACCGTTCCTATCCATGTACCCGTCCATTATGCTTCACATATGATCCCTGTTAGAGGAAAGATCTTGTCAATCTGGTGGAGAGGGAGCAGAGAAGAATCACAAAATGTTGCCAGGACTCGAGGGCCTGAGCTATAGGGAGAGGTTGGGCAGGCTAGGGCTTTATTCCTTGACGTGCAGGAGGCTGATCTTATAGAAGTGTATCAGATCATGAAAGGAATAGATTGGGTAAATGCACAGTCTTTTACCCAGAATTGAGGAAATCGAGAACCAGAGGACATAAGCTTAAGGTGTGGGGGGAAAGATTTAATAGGAACCCGAGGGGCCACTTATTTACACAGATGATAGAAGGTGTATGGAGCGAGCTGCCAGAGGAGGGAGTGGACTATAACAATATTTAAAACACATTTGGATGGATAGGGCAAGTTTAGAGGGATATGTACCAAATACAGGCAGGTGGGACTAGTGTAGCAGGGACATGTTGGTCGGTGTGGACAAGTTGAGTTGAGAATCCTGTTTCCACACTGTATCTCTCTTTGAGCAGGTACTTTGAGTTATAAATTCACCGCTACTATCGAACTATCCATGTGAAACCACTGCCTTACTATTTTATGCTATTTCCGTACATCACACAGAGGGGAAATAATGCAGAGCTCAGGCAAGTGATGAAGTAATCAATTATTCCTACTCCGCAGCATGCCCCGTGGAATAATTAATTAATAGACGCTCTGTTCCATTATGTGGCCATTTAGAATGCACAAGGCATTTTTGGCTGCAATCTTTCAAGATTTACTTTGGTTGTCTGAAGAAGGGTCACCCGAAACATCACCCATTCCTTCTCTCCAGAGATGCTGCCTGTCCCGCTGAGTTACTCCAGCTTTTTGTATCTATTTACGATGGATGTTGCCAGGACTTGAGGGCCTGAGCCATAGGGAGAGGTTGAGCAGGTTTGGTGTGCAGGAGGGTGAGGGCTGACCTTAGAGGTGTTCAAGACCATGAGGGGAATAGATAAAGTGAACGCAGTTATGCTGGGTTTGGGAATCAAGAACCAGAGGACATAGGTTGAAGGTGAGATGGGAAAGATTTAATTTCAGTCCAGAAACATCACCTGCCCCTTTTCTGCAGAGATGCTGTCTGTCCTGCTGAGTTACTCCAGCCTTTTGTGTCTATCTTTGGTTTTTCATTGATATCTTTGACATTGCCCTCCATGGTGAGTAGAGCCTTTTGGTTCCACAGCCTTTCTGGATTATCCTCCAAGACTTTACTGGAGAACCTACCTGATCTCCCGGTTGCTCAACATTTAATTCTCCTCCCATTCCCACACTGACCTTTCTGTCCTTGGCCTACTCCATAGTCAGAGTGGGGCCCAGCGCAAACTGGAGGTAGGGTTAGGACAATCAAATTGAAATTAGCTTCCTTGATGTTGTTGCCAGGAGATCTGTTTGAAGAAGATTAAATAATTTAGTGTGTTTAGCGTGAGCTTTGGCTGCAGCTCACTGCATTGGTCGTAATTAGCAATGTTGGATACATGTAAACATGTATGATTCCCGAGGCCTGTAATTAGGGTGGTTGGAAGTACCCAGTTGTCTGAGACTGGTTTCACAATTGATGCTAGTCAGAGGGTGGTGATTGTGTGGAATTCTTTGCCACAGAAGGCTGTGGAGGCCATCAATGGATATTTCAAAGGAAGAGATAGATAGACTTTTGTTTAAGAAAGAAACTGCAGATGCTGGAAAAATCGAAGGTAGACAAAAATGCTGGAGGAACTGAGTGTGTGAGGCAGCATTTATGGAGAGAAGGAATAGGTGAAGTTTCGTGTCGAGACCCTTCTTCAGACTGACAGAGATAGATAGATTTTTGATTAGTGCGAGTGTCAAGGGTTATGTGGAGAATGCAGGAGAACAGGGATACGAGGGAGAGATAGATCAGCCATAATTGAATGGCGGTGTAGACTTGATGGGCCGAATGGCCTAATTCGGCTCCAATCACTTATAAACAGCACCTCTAATTTTGCCTTGGCAGTGGTATGAACATTGACTTCTCTAACTTTAAGTAGCCCTTTCATTTCCCTCTCTCTCCATCCCTCCCCCTTCCCAGTTCTCTCATTAGTCTTACTGTCGTTGACTACATTTTATCTCTGTGCCCACTCTCATCATCACTCTGAAGAAGGGTCTCAACATGAAACGTCACCCATTCCTCTCCAGAAATGCTGCCCGTCCCGCTGTGTTACTCCAGCATTTTGTGTCTTATCTTCAATTTAAAAGGCATTTTGACAGGTCTTGAAATAGGAAAGGTTGAGAGGGATATGGGCCTAATGCAGGCAGGTGGAACTAGAGTTTGTACATTCTCGCTGTGACTGTGTGTTTTCTCCGGGTGCTCCGTTTCCCCCCTCATTCCAAAGACGTGCAGGTATGTAGATTAATTCTGAGAATTGCCCCCAGTGAGTAGGGTAGACATAGTGTACGGGTGATCGCTGGTTGGCGTGTACTTGGTGAGCCTAATGGCCCGTTTCCATGCTATGTCTCTAAAGTAAGCTTAGAAGGGATGACAGTGCATCATTTCACCACGTTGAGCAATACTCTCTGTATCATGTACAGTGGGGGTTACGTGGTCCCAGCGGGGGTGGCGTGGGCCCAGCAGGGGTGGCGTGGGCCAGTGGGGTGGTGTGGGCCCAGCGGGGGGTGGCGTGGGCCCAGCGGGGGGTGGCGTGGGGTGGCGTGGGCCCAGCGGGGGTGGCGTGGGCCCGGCGGGGGTGGCGTGGGCCCAGCGGGGGGGGTGTGGGCCCCACGGGGGCCAGCAGGGGTGGCGGGGGCCAGCGGGGGTTACGTGGTCCCAGCGGGGGTGGCGTGTCCAGAGGGGTGGCTTGTAGCGTGGGCCCAGCGGGGGGGTGGTGTGGGCCAGTGGGGTGGCGTGGGCCCAGCGGGGGTGGCGTGAGGGGAAGATGGCTTGGTCCCAGGCTGGCCGTTGTTGGGGCTTCGATGCCGCGGATGGAGGCTCTGGACCGGGCGTCGAGCTCTATGTGTGGGGTACAAATGGCAGTCTGAGCCCGCCCAGGCCCACTGCACACGCTCGGAGTGACGGCATCATTTTGCGTCTCTTCTCCAACTGCGCGGATGGTCGCATTTTTTTCTCCCAAATCATCCAACGGCCGGAACCAGAATTTCGGGTGCTTTTCCGACAAAGTGGAAAATGATTTTTTTTTTCGCGGAACACCTTCGCTCTGCCAGCCTGAATCTACCTGATCTCCCGATTGCTGAACACTTTAATTCTCCTTACCATTCCTAAACAGACCTTCCTGCCCTAGGTCTCCTCCTTTGTTAGAGTGAGGCTAAATGCAAATTGGAGTAACAGCATCTCATATTTCGCTTGGGCAGCTTACAGCCTAGTGGTATGATACTGATTTCTCTCACTTCAGGTAGCCCCTGGCATTCCCTCTCTCTCTATCCCTCCCCCACCCAAGTCGCTCTAGCTTCTCGTTTTCACCCGACAAACAGCTACCAATGACCTGTTTCCTTTATCATTGTTATCCCGAAATATCACCCATTCCTTCTCTCCAGAGATGTTGCCTGACCCACTGAATTAAGCTTTTTGTGCCTATCTTCGGTTTAAAACAGCATCTGCTGTTCCTTCCTACATAGTTAGATGGTTACATGTATAGAGCAGGTTTGGAGGGATATGGGGGGGAAGTGTGGGCAGGTGGGACTAGTATAGCTGGGACATGTTTGGCAGTGTGGGCAAGTTGGGGTGATGGGCCTGTTTCCATGCTGTATCACCCTATGACTCTATGACTCTCTCCCATGAGAGTCCTGCACCATCCTCTCTCTCTGTGTGATTTCTCCTGCTCTCCATCTCTATTTTTTGCATTTCTTTCCTTTCTTCTATATCTCTCTATGTCACCGTCTATACCTCTCCTTTCCATCTCCCCTGATTCTCAGCCTGAAGAAGTGTCTTGACCTGAAACCTCATCCATTCCTTCTGTCCAGAGATGCAGCCTGACCCGCTGAGTTACTCCAGCATAATTTGGCTATCTCCGGGATTGCACGGTTGGGATGCACTGACTGGAATCATTAAATTAAACCCACACTGACTGGGGATTAGATGCAGCAACATTCTCCACACAGACCACCTCCCAAGATATCTACACTCATTCCTCAACTCACTGTGATATGGGTTTGATGCCAACATTCATTACCAGGGATAAAGAATTGTTTAAACGTTCAAATGGAAATCGGAATAAATATGACTAAATATGACACAGAAGGCTGTGGAGGCCGTCAATTGATATTTTTTTAAGGCAGGGAAAGATAGATTCCTGATTAGTACGGTTGTCAGGGGTTATGGGGAGAAGGCGGGGGGGGGGGGGGGGGGTAAAAACAATCAGATTAATTTGGCGGAGGAGAGCTTAGTACAGTTTGATTTAGTTTAGATATACATCATGGAAACAGGCCCTTCAGCCCACATATACATCATGGAAACAGGCCCTTCAGCCCACATATACATCATGGAAACAGGCCCTTCAGCCCACATATACATCATGGAAACAGGCCCTTCAGCCCACATATACATCATGGAAACAGGCCTATCCACTAAGCGCGCACCGACCAGTGATCCCCGCATACGAACACTATCCTACACGCACTAGGGACAATTAAAAAAACACTATCCCGTGCACACTAGGGACATTTACAACAAGCCAATTAACCTACAAACCTGCCCGTCTTTGGAGTGTGCGAGGAAATCCAATATCTCTGAGAAAACTCACGCATGTCAAGGGGAGACGGTACAAACTCCACACTGACAGCCTTGTCGTCGGGATCGAACCTGGGTCTCTGGCGCTGTGAGGCAGCAATTCTACCGCTGTGCCACCGTTGAAGAGAAAGCTGTTTCAACTGTTTGAAATTCGAGCATAAGTGTATGACTTCCCAGAGCCAACTCCCTGCTTTCCAACTGTCCCCTCGATAGTTGCCAAACGTTCAACAAGCAAGGCTGGCCATGAGTTCATGAAGTCCTTCCGCAGATTTGAAGGACTCAAGCACTTACACTTGTTGGATGCAAAAAGCTGGACTAACTAATCCAGAACAAGGGGCCACAGTTTAAGGATAAGGGGTAATTCTTTTAGGACCGAGATGAGAAAAACATTTTTCACACAGAGAGTGGTGAATCTGTGGAATTCTCTGCCACAGAAGGTAGCTGAGGGCAGTTAATTGGCTATATTCAAGATGGCGGACTGCGGGGGTGATGCGCCGTTGTGTATGGCTGCTCCTCCTGCAGTCCGTCCTTTCACCCTTATTTATTTTTATTTTTAGTCCTGTTAATATGAGGTGTTTCTTGGAGGTCTTCTTTTATGTGGTGGGTGGGGGAGGGGAAGGGGGAAATTATTTTTAACCCCAGTCCTACCTGGTCGGAGATGCGGTTTTTCTCCGAACCGCATCTTCGTCCTCTCTGTGCGGCCTACGAACGAACTGGAGCAGCGCTGGAGCGGCGTTTCCTGCTGGGACTGCAGCTTCGACGGCGGTGTAGATGCTGGGACACCTACAAGGAGCGGGCGATGCCTTACCGGGTCGCCTTGCGGTAAGCTCCGGGGCACTGTGACCGTCGACAGCACCGCGGAGCCTGGGATCCGAGATCGCCAGAGTCGGGGGTTCGGCCGGCGCGGCCTGTGAACTTTGGTCGTTGCAGTCTTCGCGTCGGGAAGCGGCCGCTTCAGTCCAGGCCGCTGATGGATGTTCACCGACGCCGATGATCCAGCTTCGCGGCAGGAGGGCCTGAAGACACCGGGTTGGCTGAGGAGGCCAGATATAGGCCCCGACCTCGGGTGGACTATGAGGGGGAGAACTGGATATTTTTGGTGCCTTCCCTCACAGTGAATTCTGCTGTGGGGGGACGTTTCATGTTGATTTCTATAGTGTACTGTTTCTGTGTCTTTTTTCTTATTCTCTTCTTTCTCTTTTTTTGATTTGTATGGATTTATTGCATTGATCTGTTCAATTAATTTAATCAATCTCTGTAAAGCACTTTGGTTCAATTACTGGTTTTGTTGAAAAGTGCTATATAAATAAATATTATTATTATTATTATTATTATTATTATTATATTTAAGAGGGAGTTAGATGTGGCTAAAGGGATCAGGGGGTATAGAGTGAAGGCAGGTATAGGATACTGAGTTGGATGATCAGCCATGATCATATTGAATGGTGGTGTAGGCTCGAAGGGCTGAATGGCCTACCCCTTCACCTATTTTCTATGTTTCTACAGCAGCATCTCTGGAGAGAAGGAACGGTTGAGGTGTCGGGTCAAGACCCTTTTTCAGACAGAGTCAGGGAAAAGGGAAACGAGATATATATAGACGGTGATGTAGAGAGAGAGATATAGTGTAGGAAGGATCTGTAGATGCTGGTTTAAACCGAAGATAGACACAAACAGCTGGAGTAACTCAGCGGGACAAGGCAGCGCCTCTGGAGAGATGGAATGGGTAATGTTTCGGGTCGAGACCCTTCTTCAGATTTATACACTTGACACACTGTTACACTTATACACAGAAAAAAAACACTTGCTCCTTGATGTGACCGATTAAACGGACCACTCGTGCCCACTGATGCTGGTTTAGTTTAGTTTAGTTACAGCGTGGAAGCAGGCTCTTCGGCCCACCGAATCCGCACCGACCAGCGATCACCGCACACTAACACTGTCCGACACACACTAGGGACAATTAAAAAAAGACATTTATACCAAGCCAATTAACTTATAAACTGCACGTCTTTGGAGTGAGTGAGCAAACTGAAGATCTCGGAGAAAACCCACGCAGGTCACGGGGAGAACGTACAAACTCCGCACAGACAGCACCCAGGATCAAACACGGGTCTCTGATGCTGTGAGGTAGCAACTCTACAGCATTCCTAGTGATCCCATGTTCTCCACGTTATCATTTTCATATCAAAGAGTACACATTATATTCATCGGCAAGCATACACACACTGCTGGATTTCCAATGCAAGGAACGTCATTGCTTTGCGGGTTCAACTAGTTAGACTGAGGACCATTTGTTCACGTTAAAAGTTAGTTGTTGTTTAGTTCAATTTAGTTCAGTTTAGTTTATTGTCACGTGTACGGAGGTACAGTGAAATGCTTTTTGTAGCGTGCTATCCAGTCAGCTGAAAGACAATACAGGATTACAATCGAGCTGTTTACAGTGTATAGATACATGATAAGGGAATAATGTTTAGTGCAAGGTAAAGTCTGATCAAGGATAGTCCGAGGACCACCAAAGAGGTAGATAATCGTTCAGCACTGCTCTCTTGTTGTGGGAGGATACATAGATACATAAACAAGAGATACAACAGCAGGCCATTCGGCCCTTCGAGCCAGACCGCCATTCAATGTGATCAGGGTATCATCAGCAACTAGTACCCCATTCCTGCCTCTCCCCATATCCCTTGATTCCGCTAGCTCTAAGAACTTTATCTAACTCTCTTTTGAATGCCCAGTGAATTGGCCTCCATTGCCTTCTTGTTTTTGCCACCAAAGTTGATAACTTCACATTTATCCACATTATGCCGCATCTGCCATGCATCTGCCCACTCACCCAACCTGTCCAAGTCACGCTGCATCCTCTTAGCATCCTCTTCACTGTTCCCGCTGCCACCCATCTTTGTGTCATCTGCAAATTTGCTAATGTTACTTTTAATTCCTTCATCTATATCAATAATTTATATTGTAAATATCTACATTCCCAGCACCAAGCCTTGCGACACCCCACGAGCAAAGATCCTATAGCGGAGCAAGATAGACCACTCCTGCAAAATCCAATGGACTGATGTGTAGTACGCAACACAGCCCACTAGTCACTGCCTGCCATTCTGAAAGGGACCCGTTAATCCCTACTCTTTGTTTCCTGACTGCCAACCAATTTTCTGTCCATGTCAATACCCTAACCCCAATACCATGTGCTCTAATTTTGCACACTAATCACCTGTGGGATCTTATCAAAAGCTTTCTGATAGTCCAGGTACACTACATCCACAGGATCTATTTATTTATTTTATTTATTTAATTCTTATTTCGAACAGAATAAAAGAATAAAAAGCAAGTGTGGAACAGCATACAAAAAACAAAACAAGAATATTTATAAAGTGTCATAAACAATATCTATAAATAAATGAAATTGTATGTGTTCGAAAAGGAGCAGGAAGAAGCCAAAGCTTATTAATTCCCACCACTTATTCAAGTGCTTATAATTATCTTATACAAATTCAGCAGCTATATGTACACCATATGTACACCAGTAGCTGTATGTATACCAAATTATTTACATTTGAACACTAATCAAATATTTACAAAGCCATACAAGAAAGAGAGAAAAAAAAAAGAAAAGAAAAACCCCTGATATTCTATATAGTATCTTAGTCATATATACAACCCATCACCCTATAATCACCCTTCCCAATACAATCATTACAACAAATATCCCACTCACAATCACCTATCCTCATCCTATTAAACAAGTGTTTTTGTACATCTTTTTAAACTAAATTATGTTTGTGCTAAGTTTTATCTCCTGTTCCAGACCATTCCACAAATTCACACCACAGATTGCTATGCTTCTTAAGAGTTCGTCTGACATTGAGTTTTTTAAATTATGTTCCCCTCTCAAATTATACCCACCCTGTCTTTCCATAAACAGTTTTTGTATATTTCTTGGAAGTAAATTATTTCTTGCTTTGCACATGATTTGCGCAGTCTTAAATTTAACCAGATCGGTGAACTTCAGTGTATGTGACTTTAAGAATAATAAATTGGTATGTTGAAGATATCCAACATTATTGATAATTCTTATTGCTCTTTTTTGTAATATGCATAACGGCTGTAGGTTGGTTTTGTAGGTGTTACCACATATCGCCACATAATAACTCAGATATGGCAATGTGAGTGTATTGTACAAAGTATGTAATGATTTGTGGTCCAGAATGTGTCTTGATTTTCCCAATATTCCTATAGACTTTGCCAGTTTTGCTTTGACATGGTTTATATGTGGTTTCCAGTAGATTTTGTGGTCTAAGAACACACCAAGGAATTTATTTTCATATACCCTTCTATACTTATGTTATCTGTTTTCAATTGTACTCAGGATGGTTCAGTTGCCTGATAACAGCTGGGAAGAAACTGCCCCTGAAGCTGGAGGCGTGTGTTTTCACACTTCCATACATTTTGCCTGATGGGAGAATGTTAAATATTTAACACTGGAAGAGAACTAGCTTGTCTCTATCTTCACTGAAGACCCGACTCCAGTGAATAACCATCACCAGATTAAATATTAAACATGTAAGTAGGAACCGCAGATGCTGGTTTACAAGGAAGATAGACACAAAGCGCAAGAGTAACTCAGTGGGTCAGGTAGCATCCCTGGAGAGAAGGAACTGGTGACGTTTCGGGTTGAGACCCATCTTCAGACCTGGAGGGTCCCGACCTCGACGCCAATTTAAGACTCATAAATTGATGTTCATAAGTGATAAGAACACAATTAGGCCATTCGGCCCATCAAGTCTACTCTGCCATTCAATTGTGGTCGATCCATCTCTCCCTCTCAACCACATTTTCCTGCCTTCTCCCCATAGCCCTAGATGACCCGAAAAGTCGCCTGTTCCTTTTCTCCATAGATGCTGCCTGACCCGCTGAGTTACTCCACCATTTTGTGTCTATCTTCACCAGTTTAAACCACGGGGCAGGTTAATTTTTCACACAGTTGGACACTGTAAGGACTCCATCCCCTACTCCCAATTCCTCCGTCTACGCCGCATCTGCTCCACGGATGAGGCGTTCCATACCAGGACATCTGAAATGTCCTCATTATTCAGGGAACGGGGGTTCCCCTCCTCCACCATAAATGAGGCTCGCACCAGGGTCTCTTCCATACCCCGCAACACTGCTCTCTCTCCCCATCCCCCCACTCGCAACAAGGCCCGAGTCCCCCTAGTCCTCACCTTTCACCCCACCATCCGTCACATACAAAAAGTAATCCTCCGTCAGTTTCGCCACCTCCAACGTGACCCCACCACTCGCCACATCTTCCCATCTCTCCCCATATCTGCCTTCCGCAAAGACCGCTCCCTCCATAACTCCCTTGTCAATTCTTCCCTTCCCTCTCGTACCACCCCCTCCCCGGGCACTTTCCCTTGCAACCGCAAGAGATGCAACACTTGTCCCTTTACCTCCCCCCTCGACTCTGTTCAAGGACCCAAGCAGTCGTTCCAGGTGCGACAGAGGTTTACCTGCGTCTCTTCCAACCTCATCTATTGCGTCCGCTGCTCTAGATGTCAGCAGATCTATATCGGTGAGACCAACCGGAGGTTGGGCGATCGTTTCGCCGAACACCTCCGCTCGGTCCGCAATAACCAAGCTGACCTCCCGAGGCTCAGCACTTCAACTCCCCCTCCCACTCCGTCTCTGACCTCTCTGTCCTGGGTCTCCTCCATGGCCACAGCGAGCAGCACCGGAAATTGGAGGAACAGCACCTCATATTCCGTTTGGGGAGTCTGCATCCTGGGGGCATGAACATCGAATTCTCCCAATTTTGTTAGTCCTTGCTGTCTCCTCCCCATCCTCAGTCCCCCTGCTGTCTCCTCCCATCCCCCAGCCTTCTGGCTCCTCCTCCTTTTTCCTTTCTTGTCCCCGCCCACCCCCGCCCCCGATCAGTCTGAAGAAGGGTTTCGGCCCGAAACGTGCCTATTTCCTTCGTTCCATAGATGCTGCTGCACCCGCTGAGTTTCTCCAGCTTTTTTGTGTACCTTTAATTTTTCACACGGCTGGCTAGGGGTGGTGATAGAAATAGATGCAATCATGTTTTTTGTAAGGCAATTAGTTAGATATGGATTGGAGGAATAATAGATTATGTACAGGCAGTTAGTTTCATAAGTTCAATTAGAAGAATAAGGATATTCGGCCCATCAACTCTACTCCGCCACTCAATCATGGCTAATCTATCTTTCCCTCTCAATACCCAATCTCCTGCCTTCCCCCCATAACTCCTGACACCCGTGACTATCCTTTGACTTGGCCTCCACAGACGTCTGCGCTCATACTTTCCAGCACATATACGGTGGGCCGAAGGGCTTGTTCCTGTGCTGTAATATGGTGAATTCTCCATGGATTGTCACCATGTTGTGGTGGAGAAGCTTGTTTGGTCTTGAGATTCTGAGAGCAATGCCGTCTGGAGCTATGCTCCTAGTAGGGCTACCCATGGCGGTAAGGTCGAGGGGGAGGTCTCTGACAAAGAGCAATCCAAACAAGACCACAATGGTGGAACAGGCGGAGGATGATGGCTGATCTTAGTGGAGCGGCTGGGAAGGCGGATGAAGGCTGCAGCAGAAAAGGGTCTCCGGTCATCTTGAACGCCATGCCAATAGATCCTGACCCAGATCTGTCAAGGACCGTGTGGTGGCCAAATGGCCTCTACTCCTGCACCTATTTTCTATGTATTCTATAGGCTCCATCCCCTCTCCCAATTCCTCCGTCTACGCCGCATGTGCGCTCAAGATGAAGTTGTCCACACCAGGACATCTGAGATGTCCTCATTCTTTAGGGGACAAGGGTTCCCCTCTCCCATCATAGATGAGGCTCTCACTTGTGTCTCCTTGGTACCCTGCAGCTCTGCCCTTGCTCCCCCTACCCCTAGTGCTCACCTTTCGCCCCATCAGCTGTTGCATACAGTACATAATCCTCCGAAATGTCCTCCTCCTCCAACAGGTTCCCACCATTAGCCACATTTTCCCATCTCCACCTCTTTCTGCCTTCCGCAGAGACCATTCCCTCCGCAACTCCCTGGTTAACTCATCCCTTCCCACCCAAAGCACCACCTCTTTAGTTGTCTTTCCCTGCAACTGCAGAAGATGCAACACCTGTCCCTATACCTCCTCCCTCGACTCTGTCCAGGGACCCCAACAGTTCTTTCAGGTTAGGCAGAGGTTCACTTGCACCTCCTCCAACCTCATCTACTGTATCTGTTGTTCAAGATGTAGACTCTTATACATCGGTGAGGCCAAACGTAGATTGAGCCATCATTTCACTGAACACCTTTGTTCAGTCCGCCTGAACCGACCCGATTGCTAAACACCAGCTTACTCCAGCTTTTTGTGTCTACCGTCTGACCCAATATGCTCCTCTGTCTATCGATTATACCATTTAACTCAAACTAATTATCTAATCCTTGACCAGTTCAATCATCACCCTGAATGGTCTCTGGGTACATTAATTCGAAACTAGGTGGAGCCAGTTTCTTTATTGGCCCCAATGTGGAGCCAAGTGCCCAATGTGGAACCAAGTGTGGAAACAGGCCCTTCGGCCCATCGAGACCGTACCGACCAGCAATCATACACTAGCACTAACCTACATACTAGTTTAGAGATACAGCGCGGAAACAGACCCTTCGGCCCATCGAGACCGTACCGACCAGCAATCATATACACTAGCACTAACCTACATACTAGTTTAGTTTAAAGATACAGCGCGGAAACAGGCCCTTCAGCCCACCGAGTCCGTGCCGACCAGCAATCCCTGCACATTAACACTATCCTAAACACACTAGGGATAATTTACAATTTTACCGATTAACCTACAAACCTGTACACCTTTGGAGTGTGGGAGGAAACCGGATCACCCGCAGAAAGCCCACACGGGTAACGGGAGAAAGTGCAAACTCCGTACAGACAGCACTCGCGGTCAGGATCGAACCTGGGTCTCTGGCGGTGTGAGGCAGCATCTCTACCGCTGCGCCACTGTGCCGCCTTAAGGTGAATGAAGATGATTATAAGGATGGGACGGATTTAGTGTTGTTAATGGAGAGACTCCGTTGTAGAAACCCCGACATGTCAAAAGGGCTTAGGAGACTGAAGTGGTGCAGCAGTAGAGTTGCTGCCTCACAGCACCAGAGTTCAATCCTAACCTCGGGTGCTGTCTGTATAGAGTTTGCATGATCTCCCTGTGACACATGTGGGTATTCTCCGGGTGCTCCGGTTTCATCCCACATTCCAAAGACGTACAGGTTTGTAAGGTTAATTGGCTTTGATAAAATTGTAAATTGTCCCTAGTGTGTGTAGGATGGTGTTAGTGTGCGAGGATCGTGTGACTATCACACTGTAGCTACTTTATTAGCAATAACATGTCAGACTAGGAGAACAGTCAAACAAGAGACTGGCCTCATGATACAAAGCATGCAGTGCTCACAATACAAAGCATGCTGAGACAAGGTTACACCCACATTCCCTAATCTTCCCAGATACATACAAAAGCCTGAGACACAGGCTGGATAGGGGGATGGTTTAGCCTTGAGTTCATAAGCTCTTCTTTGTGTTTCGCAAACTTGTTTTCTTAACACTATGGGCCACCTGTACCAGGAATGTTTAGCCATTCACTGGAGTAACGTTCGATTCCCACAGAGTGAATGCTGCCCATGTTGAAATACAAGATGGAAGAACAACTCAGTTCTTCCCACAGTTCCCACAATCCCCCCTTTTGTCCTAACAGGCCAATAATAAAATGTTAGTCAGTATAATCAGTATCATCATACAGGGAGATATTCATGAGTTGTAACTTTCGTGAGGGTCACATTTCCCTACATCCCACATATTTAATTTGAAAAAACAAAGTTAGATACCCAGCATAAAAAAATTAAATTAATTGACCTTTAATTTAATGAGATCCTTGAGCCTGATGCTGGGAAACTAAATGTTGGATATCTGGTTCGATTTTCGTAATGAACAAGTGAAGGTCTCCTCTCTCAGTGATTTTCAGACAGTTTCTCTGTTTGGTAACAATACAGGGGGAGGGCAACCCCTACAAACCCAATCACCGATACCGGAGAGAAGATGTATGGAGTGACCACTCCTTCACCAATCATATAACAGTACCTGCAAAGTTACCTTTGCTTGGTGTGTTTAGTTGAGTTAAGTTGAGTTTAGTTTAGTTGAGTTTAGTTTAGTTTAGTTTACTAAAGTGAACTAAACTGAACTCGCAGGAGGATATCTGTACACTGACTGCACGAGTCCGCATCGGCCAGTGATCCCCATACACTAACACTACCCTACACACACTGGGGACAATTATTTGACATGTTACACCAAGCCAATTAACCCACAAACCTGTACGTCTTTGGAGTGTGGGTGGAAACTGGAGATCTCGGAGAAAACCCACGCAGGTCACGGGGTGAATGTGCAAACTCCGTGCAGACAGCACATTTATTCAGGATCGAACCCGGGTCTCTGGTGCTGTGAGGCAGCAAATGTACCGCTGCGCCATCGTGCCGCCTTGTTTGACTCTACCAGAGGGCTCTGTCTGTCTGTACAAATATCTGAAGTAACTCAGTGGGTCAGACAGCTGGGTTAGAAATGTCGAGACCCTTCTTCAGACTGAAAGGTGAAAGGGAAAAGATTTAATAGGAGCTGCCTCTGGCAGTTCTCACCCTCGCCTAGTGAACAGCTAACAATGGCCTGTTTCCTTTATCATCGTTACTCTTTTGCATATCTTTCATTCATTGTTTTATATCTCTCTACATCACCGTCGATATCTCTCGTTTCCTTCTCCCCTGACTCTCAGTCTGAAGAACTACATACACTACACACATTACATACACACCTACACATATGACACATAGTTCAGACATTTACCGACAGTCATGCATTCATATTCTAAAACACACACACACACACACGCACACGCATACACGTACACGCACACACACAAGCAACACTGCACATAATACTTTTTATGGTTTTTTTTAAGACATAACTATTTAGTTTGTAGACTGCACACTAGAGATTGTTTGGATTGTACCCGTGTCTGTGGTGCAGTAAGGCAGTAGCTTTACCGCTGCGCCACCATGCTGTGTCGTTGCATTCCATGTGCCTGTAACATGACTTTGTTTCGGCTGCTGTATTGGGCCATGTTCAAGTCAAACTCAAGAACAATATTTAGAGCAAAGGGGAAGATACAGAGTGCTGAGTATAGTTCACCACGGTGATGCAGCGGTAGAGTTGCTGCCTCACAGCGACAGCGACCCGGGTTCAATCCTGAGATCCTGGGAAGCAGGCGAGAGAGATAGGGAGGGGAGGGTGAAGAGAAGGAAGTGGAGAGAGAGATGGGAAGAGAGGGAATGAGAGAATGGGAATAAGGCAGAGGGAGTAGCTGGAGGGGACAGTGCGAGAGGGAGTGAAAGAGTTTGGGGGGGGGGGGAGGTTTGAAGGATTTTTTAGTATAGGAGCTGCAATGTCCTTTTTCTGCTGCCCATTGGTTTCATAATGTCAGCTAACTGTGTGGAAACCAGTGACCGGTCTCAGCAGCAGTTCCGCGGCAGACCAGTGGATGGCGACACAGGCTCTGCTCACAACACTGGCAGAGGTAGGTGAGAGGTTAGAGAGAGAGGTGGAGGTGAGAGAGGGAGGGAGGGGGTAAAAGGAGAGGTGAGGGAGGGAGAGGTGAGAGAGGGTGACAGCTCAGAAGGGAAAGGGTTGGAGTTGGTCTCAAACCTACAACCCCCTTGTCTCAGAGTCTGGGTGAGTCAGAGGGGCTGGCAGGCGGACAGTGGGCAGAGCAGCCTGTAGTCAGGAGCTGCCAATGAGGTTTGTGCTTCCAGGACGAGGAGAAGTCACTCTGCAACAGCAGAAGGAAATGAAACCACAGATCAACAGGCCATTGTTAACTGTGGCCCAGGTGAAAACGAGTTATTGACAATGAGACTCAACAAGACGACTTCCGTTTCAGTTTAGTTTATTGTCACGTGTACAAGGTACAGTGGAAAGCTTATATTGTATACTGACCGGTCAACACAAAGGCAATACATGATGATAGTTTGAAGCCGGGACGTGTGTGGTGGGGGGGGGGGGGGGGGGGATGGGGAGAAGGGGGATGCAATGGTTACTTGAAGTTAGAGAAATCAAAAGTTTACCACTGGATGCAAAGCTGCCCAAGCGCGTACAGACAGCACCCATAGTCAGAATTGAACCCACGTCACTGGCACTGCTGCACCACCCTGCCACCCTGCCAGCGCTCTGTGTGTGTGCGTGTGTGTGTGTACACGCGCATGTGTGGCATTGCGAGTTTGCTCGTACGCACGTGTGTGCATGTTGGTGTGTGTTTGTGCACGTGTGTGTATACGATTGAGAGCATGTGTGTGCATGTGTGTGCACGTGCGTGTGCAAGTGTGTGTCTCTGTCTGTGGTCTCTCATCTCCCCCCAACAGGACAAACAGCCTCTCGGTGGAGATTGAACCATCAACCTCAAACACAAAGACGGTGAGAGACACAGAGTGTCCGAGATACGGGGCCACACGGGCTTAAACGCCACCACCTTCGTGGATGACGTGACCTTACTCCACCTCATGCTGCGCATCAGGTTCGCCACCAACCTGGAGCCCATGTTGCTGCCCCCGGGTGCGGAGACGGACCATCACTCCTGGGCACCTGTTTCCATGCTGTATCACTCTATGGTTTTGTAAATCTATCAATTACAGCCAGGGATGTCATCCATGGGGTTGGGGTGTAATTGGGGTCATAGATTGAATTACAATTCTGGGCAGCATGTTACAGGAAATATGTTGTCAAAGCTGGACAGGCTACAGAGAAGTGTGTGGGAAGAAACTGCAGATGCTAGTTTAAACTGAATATAGACACAAAAAGCTGGAGTAACTCAGCGGGACCAGCAGCATCTTTGGAGAGAAGGAATGGGTGACATTTCGGGTCGAGGCCCCTCAACAGACTGGTTAGGAATAAGGGAAACGTGTTATTGGCAATGATGTAGCGAGATATAGAACAAAAGAGTGAAAGATATGAAAAAAAAAGTAACGTAGATAAAGGAAACAGGTCATTGTTAGCTGTTTGTTAGGTGAAAATGGGAAGATAGTGTGACTTGGGTGGGGGAGGGATAGAGAGAGGGAATGCCGGGGCTACCTGAAGTTAGTAATGCAAATTCATACCCCTGTGCTGTCAGCTGCCCAAGTGAAATATGAGATGCTGTTCCTCCAATTTGTGTTCAGCCTCACTCTGACAATGGAGGCGACCGAGGACAGAAAGGTCTGTGTGGGAATGGGAAGGAGAATTGAAGTGTTTAGCAATCGGGTCGGTTCAGGCGGACTGAACGAAGGTGTTCAGTGAAATGATGGCTCAATCTACGTTTGGCCTCGCTGATGTATAAGAGTCTACATCTTGAACAACAGATACAGTAGATGAGGTTGGAGGAGGTGCAAGTGAACCTCTGCCTAACCTGAAAGAACTGTTGGGGTCTCTGGACAGAGTCAAGAGAGGAGGTATAGGGACAGGTGTTGCATCTTCTGCAGTTGCAGGGAAAGGCACCTAAAGAGGTGGTGCTTTGGGTGGGAAGGGATGAGTTAACCAGGGAGTTGCGGAGGGAATGGTCTCTGCGGAAGGCGGAAAGGGGTGGAGATGGGAAAATGTGGCTAGTGGTGGGAACCTGTTGGAGGAGGGGAGCATTTCTGCGGATTATGTACTGTATGCAACGGCTGATGGGGTGAAAGATAAGCACTAGGGGTAGGGGGAGCAAGGGCAGAGCTGCAGGGTACCAAGGAGACATGAGTGAGGACCTCATCTATGATGGGAGAGGGGAACCCTTGTCCCCTAAAGAATGAGGACATCTCAGATGTCCTGGCATGGACAACTTCATCTTGGGCACAAATGCGGCGTAGACGGAGGAATTGGGAGAGGGGATAGAGCATATGCATGAAGCAGGGTGGGAACATGTGTAGTTCAGATAGTTGTGGCAGTCAGTGGGTTTGTATTAGACGTCAGTCTATATTACTGACGTACAGAGAACGTAGAAAGTACAGAGAAGATTTACGAGGATGTTGCCAGGACTAAAGGGACTGAGCTACAGGGTGAGGTTGAGCAGGCTGGGAATCTATTCCTTGGAATGCAGGAGGATGTGGCGTGATCTTATAGAGGTGTATAGAAACATGAGAGGAATAGATCGGGTATATGCACAGAGTCTCTTGCTCAGAGTATTTCCTTGTACCAAGGTACAAGTGTGTGTGTGTGTGTGTGTGCCTGTGTGTGATCGTGGAGATTTAGATGCAGAGTCTCTTGCCGAGAGTAGGTGAATTGAGGACCAGAAAACATAGGTTTAATGTGAAGGGGAAAAGAATAATAGGAGCCTGAGGGGTACCTTTTTCACACAAAGTGTGGTGGGTGTATGCAACGAGCTGCCAAATGAGGTAGTTGAGTCTGTGACTACCCCAACATTTAAGAAACAGTTCGACTGGTACATGGATAGGAGAGGTTTGGAGGGATATGGATCAAACGTGGGCAGGTGGGACTAGTGTAGCAGGTACATGTTGGTCACCGTGGGCAAGTTGGGCCGAAGGGCCTGTTTCCATGCTGTATCACTCACTCGATCAATTACAGCTTATGATCTCATCCAGGATTCCGGGGAGTTTATATATAGAATAAAACAGATCCCTGTGGAGTGGGTCACAGGCTGGGATCTCATCCAGGGGTTCAGATCCTTGGGTGTGGGTTGAGGGAGGGACTATCCCAACATTTAAGAAACAGTTCTATAGGTACATGGATATTAGGATAGGTACGTCAGATAGAACCATCTACACTAGCTCTACCTGCCTGCATTTGACCCATATCCTTCTAAACCCATCCTGTTTCACACTCATGCACACTTGTATACCCGCATAAACCTGTTCACACACAAACACTTGCACACACACTCACACCCTTATTCCCCCACACCCACACTACCCTATCAACTGGTGGCATGGTGTCACTGCGATAGAGTTGCTGCTTACAGCACCAGAGACCCAAGTTCGATCCTGACCTCGGGTGCTGTTTGTACGGAATCTGCACCTTCTCCCCGTGACGGCGTGGATTTTCTCCGGGTGCTTAGGGTTATGGGGAGAAGGCTGGAAAATGGGATTGAGAGGGAAGGATAGATCAGCCATGATTGAAGGGCAGAGTAGACTTGATGGGTGGAATGGCCCAATTCTGCTCCTAGAACTGATGAGCTTGCTGTACATAAGAGGGTAGTCAATAATCAGGAAGATATTGACTGTAAGATGTTGTCAATGGGCCAGGATTACTCAGCTACTCAGAGTAATGGGAATAATGGCCTCAAGGTTAATGAATGGTGCAGGGTTAATGGGGCTGAATATCCACACCTACCTCCACTGTGAGGCAGCGGATAGAGCTGCTGCCTCACCACACCAGAGACCCGGGTCTCAACCCTCAACATCACCTACCCAGGCCCTCCAGAGTTTGCCTGACTCGTTGAGTTACTCCAGCACTTTGTGTTCATCCTGCCTATGTTCCTTACTTTGAACACCTGCCCTGTGATCAGTCATTCTACGACTCGCCGCCAAGAGTAAAAAGACGCGTCAGTATCGCCAACAACTTCTCCTGGTCACCCATATTGAAGCAACGACCAACAAAGCACACCAACACCTCTACTTCCTTCAAAGGTTTATGATGTTTGGCATGTCCCCTACAACCACACCATCTTCTACAGTTAACCATATAACCATATAACAATTACAGCACGGAAACAGGCCATCTCGGCCCTACTAGTCCGTGCCGAACAACTTTTTTTCCCCTTAGTCCCACCTGCCTGCACTCATACCATAACCCTCCATTCCCTTCTCATCCATATGCCTATCCAATTTATTTTTAAATGATACCAATGAACCTGCCTCCACCACTTCCACTGGAAGCTCATTCCACACCGCTACCACTCTCTGAGTAAACAAGTTCCCCCTCATATTACCCCTAAACTTCTGTCCCTTAATTCTGAAGTCATGTCCTCTTGTTTGAATCTTCCCTATTCTCAAAGGGAAAAGCTTGTCTACATCAACTCTGTCTATCCCTCTCATCATTTTAAAGACCTCTATCAAGTCCCCCCTTAACCTTCTGCGCTCCAGAGAATAAAGACCTAACTTATTCAACCTATCTCTGTAACTTAGTTGTTGAAACCCAGGCAACATTTTAGTAAATCTCCTCTGTACTCTCTCTATTTTGTTGACATCCTTCCTATAATTGGGCGACCAAAATTGTACACCATACTCCAGATTTGGTCTCACCAATGCCTTGTACAATTTTAACATTACATCCCAGCTTCTATACTCAATGCTCTGATTTATAAAGGCTAGCATACCAAAAGCTTTCTTTACCACCTTATCTATATGAGATTCCACCTTCAAGGAACTATGCACGGTTATACCCAGATCGCTCTGTTCAACTGTATTCTTCAATTCCCTACCATTTACCATGTACGTCCTATTTTGATTTGTCCTGCCAAGGTGTAGCACCTCACATTTATCAGCATTAAACTCCATCTGCCATCTTTCAGCCCATTTTTCCAAATGGCCTAAATCACTCTGTAGACTTTGGAAATCCTCTTCATTATCCACAACACCCCCTATCTTGGTATCATCTGCATACTTACTAATCCAATTTACCACACCTTCATCCAGATCATTGATGTACATGACAAACAACAAAGGACCCAACACAGATCCCTGAGGCACCCCACTAGTCACCTGCCTCCAACCTGATAAACAGCCATCCACCATTACCCTCTGGCTTCTCCCATTCAGCCACTGTTGAATCCATCTTGCTATTCCTGCATTTATACCCAACAGTTGAACCTTCTTAACCAACCTTCCATGAGGAACCTTGTCAAAGGCCTTACTAAAGTCCATATAGACAACATCCACTGCTTTACCCTCGTCAATTTCCCTAGTAACCTCTTCAAAAAATTCAAGAAGATTAGTCAAACATGACCTTCCAGGCACAAATCCATGTTGACTGTTCCTAATCAGACCCTGTTTATCTAGATGCTTATATATATTGTCTCTAAGTATCTTTTCCATTAATTTTCCCACCACTGAAGTCAAACTAACAGGTCTATAATTGCTAGGTTTACTCTTAGAACCCTTTTTAAACAATGGAACAACATGCGCAGTACGCCAATCCTCGGGGACTATTCCTGTTTCTAATGACATTTGAAATATTTCTGTCATAACCCCGGCTATTTCTACACTAACTTCCCTCAATGTCCTAGGGAATATCCTGTCAGGACCTGGAGACTTATCCACTTTTATATTTTTCAAAAGTGTCAGTACTTCTTTTACTTTGAACCTCATAGTATCCATAGCTACTCTACTAGTTTCCCTTACCTCACATAATTCAATATCCTTCTCCTTGGTGAATACCGAAGAAAAAAAAATTGTTCAATATCTCCCCCATCTCTTTTGGCTCTGCAGATAGCTGTCCACTCTGTCTCTCCAATGGACCAATTTTATCCCTCCTTATCCTTTTCCTATTAATATAGCTGTAGAAACCCTTTGGATTTACTTTCACCTTACTTGCCAAAACAACTTCATATCTTCTTTTAGCTTTTCTAATTTCTTTCTTAAGATTCTTTTTACATTCCTTATACTCCTCAAGCACCTCATTTACTTCATGCTGCCTATAATTATTGTAGATCTCCCTCTTTTTCTGAACAAGATGTCCAATTTCCCTTGAAAACCAAGGCTCTTTCCAATTTTTACTGTTTCCTTTCAACCGAACAGGAACATAAAGATTCTGTATTCTTAAAATTTCCCCTTTAAGTGTCCTCCATTTCTCTTCTACATCTTTCCCATAAAACAAAATGTCCCAATTCACTCGTTTTAAATCATCTCGCACCTCATCAAAGTTAGTCTTTCTCCAATCAAAAATCTCAACCCTAGGTCCAGTTCTGACCCTCTCCATAATTATATTGAAACTAATGGTATTGTGATCACTGGACCCGAAGTGCTCCCCAACGCATACCTCCGCCACCTGTCCCGTCTCATTTCCTAACAGGAGGTCCAGCACTGCCCCTCCTCTAGTAGGTACCTCTATGTATTGCTGCAAAAAACTATCCTGCACACATTTTACAAACTCCAACCCATCCAGCCCATTTACAGAATGTGTTTCCCAGTCTATGTGTGGAAAGTTGAAATCTCCCACAATCACTACCTTGTGCTTACTACTAATATCTGCTATCTCCTTACATATTTGCTCTTCCAATTCTCGTTCCCCGTTTGGCGGTCTATAATACACCCCTATAAGTGTTGCTACACCTTTCCCACTTCTCAATTCCACCCAAATAGCCTCCCTAGATGAGCCCTCCAATCTATCCTGCCAAAGCACTGCTGTAATATCTTCCCTGACCAGCAATGCAACACCTCCACCTCTTGCCCCTCCAATTCTATCACACCTGAAGCAACAAAATCCTGGAATATTTAGTTTCCAATCACAGCCCTCCTGCAACCACGTTTCACTGATCGCCACAACATCATACTTCCAGGTGTCTATCCAGACTCTAAGCTTGTCCACTTTTCTTACAATGTTTCTAGCATTAAAATATGCACATTTAAGAAACCCTCCGCCTCTTATTCTCTGTTTATTTCCTTTTTTTTCTTTCTCCTCTTGTGTCCGAGTGCTTCCCTTTTCTGCTTCCTGCCTCCCATTCTGTCTACTGGCTTTCGCTATTTGAGTCCCTCGCCCCAACCATTCTAGTTTAAAGTCTCCCAAGCAGCCTTTGCAAATTTCCCCGCTAGGATATTGGTCCCCCTCGGGTTCAAGTGCAATCCATCCTTTCTGTACAGGTCCCACCAGTTGCAGCATTTTATCAAGATGCATCACAGCTTGGTTTGGGAACAGCTCCATCCAAGACCACACAAAATTGCAGCAAAATATGGACGTATCCCAGATTATAATACAAACAAATCTCCCTTCTATTGACTCCATTTATACCTCACGCTGCCTCGGTAAGGCCAGCAGCATCATCAAGGACCAGTCGCACCCTGGCCACTCCTCTGTTCACTTATTCACTCACTCACTCACTCACACTCACTCACTCACTCACTCACTCACTCACTCACTCACTCACTCACTCACTCACTCACTCACTCACTCACTCACTCACTCACTCACTCACTCACTCACTCACTCACTCACTCACTCACTCACACTCACTCACTCACTCACTCACTCACTCACTCACTCACTCACTCACACACTCACTCACTCACTCACTCACTCACTCACACTCACTCACTCACTCACTCACACACTCACTCACTCACTCACTCACCTACCCGATATTTTCGCCTTCTAGATAAGTAACTGGACTTGTAGCAGGAGTTCTAGAAGATTAAATCAATAGTATGAGGTCAAATCTCACCCCAGCAGATGAGAACTTAAATTCAAGTAATGAAATCATTGTTTTTTTTTAATGCCAGTCTTAATACAAACGATGAGATTGAATGTAATTTTTTTCATATGAGTCTGAATATTGGTTCTGACTGGATATGTCACCCATATATTATCCCCAGACATGCTGCCTGACCCGCTGAGTCTATGTTTGGTATAAAGCAACATTTGCAGTTCTTTGTTTCTACTGAACGTAACTATCCATCTACTGACTAATATCCTTGAGGGAAGGAGATTGTCCTGAACATGTTTTGCCAGTAGGTGACTCCAGAAATGACATTTAATGCAGATGTATCCAGGGATGAACAGCAATTGCCTGTCTTTTCCTCAACATCCACCGGGCACAAACAAATGAATGTTTTTAAAATAATGGCCAGAGGTTTATAGAAACATAGAAAATAGAGAAAATAGGTGCAGGAGTAGGCCATTCGGCCCTTCGAGCCTGCACCGCCATTCGATATGATAATGGCTGATCATCCAACTCAGTATCCCATCCCTGCCTTCTCTCCATACCCCCTGATCCCTTTAACCACAAGGGCCACATCTAACTCCCTCTTAAATATAGCCAATGAACTGGCCTCAACTACCTTCTGTGGCAGAGAATTCTACAGATTCACCACTCTCTGTGTAAAAAATGATTTTCTCATCTCGGTCCTAAAAGACTTCCCTCTTATCCTTAAACTGTGACCCCTAGTTCTGGACTTCCCCAACATCGGGAATAATCTTCCTGCATCTAGCCTGTCCAACCCCTTAAGAATTTTGTACGTTTCTATAAGATCCCCCCTCAATCTTCTAAAATCCAGCGAGTACAAGCCGAGTCTATCCAGTCTTTCATCATAAGAAAGTCCTGCCATCCCAGGAATCAGTCTGGTGAACCTTCTCTGTACCCCCTCTATGGCAAGAATGTCTTTCCTCAGATTAGAAGATCAAAACTGTACGCAATATTCCAGGTGTGGTCTCACAAAGACCCTGTACAACTGCAGTAGAACCTCCCTGCTCTTATACTCAAAACTTATACTCTTATACTCAATGTTATAAACATATATCAGGACTAACAGAACGGAGGGATCCTGGGCGGCACTGTGGAGCAGCGGGTAGAGCTGCTGCCTCACCACGCCAGAGACCCGGGTTCAATCATAACTTGCACGTTCTCTCTGTAACCGTGTGGGTTTGCTCCAGTTGCTCAGGTTTCCTTCCGCATCCCAAAGATGTGCGGCTTTATAGGTTAATTGTCCCTCTGTAAATTGCCCCCTAGTGTGTAGGGAGTGAATGAGAAAGTGGGATAACACAGAACTGGTGTGAACGGGCGATTAATGGTCGGCGTGGACTCAGTGAACCGAAGGTCTGTTTCATTTCTGCATCATTTAGATTCAGATTCAGGTTCAATTTTCATTGTCATTGTCAGTGTACAGTACAGAGACATCTCCCTTGAAGAGCGACATAGCAAACGATTTGAATAAAAAAAAATAATAAGCGTCCGGGGGGGGGGGGGGGGGTCCGGGGTGGGGGTGGGGGGGGGGGGGGGGGGTGGTGATTGGCAGTCACCGAGGTACGTTGTTTAGTAGAGTGACAGCCGCCGGAAAGAAGCTGTTCCTCGACCTGCTGGTTCGGCAACGGAGAGACCTGTAGCGCCTCCCGGATGGTAGGAGGGTAAACAGTCCATGGTTGGGGTGAGAGCAGTCCTTGGCGATGCTGAGCGCCCCTCCGCAGACTTGCTTTGGACAGACTCAATGGAGGGGAGCGTGGAACCGGTAATGCGTTGGGCAATTTTCACCACTCTCTGCAATGCCTTCCGGTCGGAAACAGAGCAGTTGCCATACCATACTGTGATGCAGTTGGTAAGGATGCTCTCGATGGTGCAGCGGTAGAAGTTCACCAGGATCTGAGGAGACAGATGGACCTTCTTCAGTCTCCTCAGGAAGAAGAGACGCTGATGAGCCTTCTTGATCAGAGTAGAGGTATTGTGGGTCCAAGAGAGGTCATCGGAGATGTTGACTCCCAGGAACCTGAAGCTAGAAACACGTTCCACCTCCGTCCCGTTAATGTGGATGGGGGTGTGCGTGCCGCCTCTGGACTTCCTGAAGTCTACAATGAGCTCCTTGGTCTTCTTGGAGTTAAGGGCCAGGTTGTTGTCAGCGCACCATGCTGCTAAGTGCTGGACCTCCTCCCTGTAGGCCAGCTCATCGTTGTTGCTGATGAGGCCAATCACCGTTGTATCATCTGCATACTTGATGATGGTGTTAGTACCATGTACAGGTGTGCAGTCATAGGTGAAGAGGGAGTAGAGGAGGGGGCTCAGCACACAGCCCTGAGGAACGCCGGTGTTCAGGGTGAGGGTTGAAGAGGTGTGCTTGTCTAACCTCACAGACTGGGGTCTGTTGGTTAGAAAGTCCAGTATCCAGTTGCATTTAATCAAGCAATACTCAAGAAATGTGACATTGCAAGGAAAGGCACTTTGGCAATGGACAAAATTGGTAGGTTCGTGATTGCACCCATTACTGTCCCTGTCTGTCGATAATAACCGGAAGATGAAGATAAAGCCCAGAGACCAGTGTTAATGTGCTCTCAACAAGTTGAACACAGAAGTCATTTCCCTGCAGTTATTCAGGGGGAAGGGGAAGGGAGGGGGGGAGGGGCAAGCAGGGAGAATTGAACTTGAACATCATGAAATGCCAGATTCAGAGACAGTTTCTTCCCAGCTGTTATCACCTGTCTAACTGTTTCTTAAATGTTGGGATAGGCCCTGTCTCTTTTACCTCCTCTGGCAGCTTGTTCCATACACCCACCACCCTTAGTGTGAAAAAGTTACTCCTCAGATTTCTATTGAATCTTTTCCCCTTAAATCTGTGTCCTCTAGTCCTCGATTTACCTTCTCTGGCCAAGAGACCCTATGCTTCTAAATCGCCACGATCACACACACGCACACGCACACACACACACACGCACACACTTGTACCTTGGTACAGTGAAATGCTTTGTTTTACATACATCCTGGTAAAAACTAAATGTCTTCACTGTACACATGACATGACAATAAATTAAACTGAACTGAACGGACTGAACTGAATCATACAGCAGACCTAACCTGGGCAGTGCACAAGTGTCACCACGTTTCTGGTGCCGAGAAAGTTACAAACGTTCACTGAATAGAGTCTGTGGGAGTAGACTTTAGAATTTATAGATACAGTGTGGACACAGGGCCTTCAACCCTCAATGTCCATGGCAACTGTACATCACCCCGTACACTAGCAATATCCTACACTCTGGTAGTAGCAACTGTACATCCCATACACTAGCAATATCCTACACTCTGGTAGTAGCAACTGTACATCACCCCGTACACTAGCAATATCCTACACTCTGGTAGTAACAACTGTACATCACCCCGTACACTAGCAATATCCTACACTCTGGTAGTAGCAACTGTACATCACCCCGTACACTAGCAATATCCTACACTCTGGTAGCAGCAACTGTACATCATCCCGTACACTAGCAATATCCTACACTCTGGTAGTAGCAACTGTACATCACCCCGTACACTAGCAATATCCTACACTCTGGTAGCAGCAACTGTACATCCCATACACTAGCAATATCCTACACTCTGGTAGTAACAACTGTACATCCCGTACACTAGCAATATCCTACACTCTGGTAGTAACAACTGTACATCACCCCGTACACTAGCAATATCCTACACTCTGGTAGCAGCAACTGTACATCCCATACACCAGCAATATCCTACACTCTGGTAGCTGCAACTGTACATCCCATACACTAGCAATATCCTACACTCTGGTAGTAGCAACTGTACATCCCCCGTACACTAGCAATATCCTACACTCTGGTAGTAACAACTGTACATCACCCCGTACACTAGCAATATCCTACACTCTGGTAGTAACAACTGTACATCACCCCGTACACTAGCAATATCCTACACTCTGGTAGTAACAACTGTACATCACCCCGTACACTAGCAATATCCTACACTCTGGTAGCTGCAACTGTACATCACCCCGTACACTAGCAATATCCTACACTCTGGTAGTAGCAACTGTACATCACTCCGTACACTAGCAATATCCTACACTCTGGTAGTAGCAACTGTACATCACCCCGTACACTAGCAATATCCTACACTCTGGTAGTAGCAACTGTACATCATCCCGTACACTAGCAATATCCTACACTCTGGTAGTAACAACTGTACATCACCCCGTACACTAGCAATATCCTACACCCTGGGGACAATTTTTACAAAAGCCAATTAATGGAGGAATCCGGGGTACCCAGAGAAAACCCACGCAGGTCACGGGAAGAAAGTACAAACTCCATCAGATAGCACCCGTGGTCAGGATCGAACCTGGTGTTCCTGGAGCTTTAAGGTAACAACTTTACCGCAGCGCCACCGTGCTGCCAATGGTTGTGCCAATAGTTTAGTTTTGTTTATTGTCAAATGTACCAAGGTATAGAGCAAAGCTTTTGTCGTGTGCTAACCAGGAGAAGGGGATTAGGAGGGAGAGAGCAAAGCTTTAGTCGTGTACTAACCAGTCAGTGGAAAGAGAATACATGATTACAATCGGGCCATCCACAGTTCACAGATATATGATAAAGGGAATAATGTGAACAACATTTAGTGCAAGGTAAAGTCCAGTAACGGGGCAATCGATCGCTAGTTGGTGTGGGTGGTGAATCTGTGGAATTCTTGGCCACATTGGAGGCTAAATCAATGGGTATTTGTAAGGCAGAGATTGATAGATTCCTGATTGGTACGGATGTCGGGTTTGGGGAGAAGGCAGGAGAAGGGGATTAGGAGG
>NW_026576103.1:55000-170000 GCF_028641065.1 Leucoraja erinaceus | reverse complement strand
TATCACTCTTTTGGCTGTATGACTCATTTAGTGACTGGGATCACATCCAGGGCTCCGGGGGGTATATATATAGAATAACAGATCCCTGTAGAGTAGGTCACAGCCTGGGATCTAATCCAAGGGTTTGGGAGATGGGGTCTGAGGTGTTTGTATATAGAATTCCAGTTCCATGGGGGGTCGAGGGGGTTAGAGAGGTAGGGGGGGGGGAGGTAGAGAGGGAGGGGGTATGGAGGGAAGGGTTAGTGAGGGATGGGGATGGAAGAGAGGAAGGTGGTAGAGAGAGGAAGAGAGGGAGGGGGAGGAAGTAGACAGGGATGGTGACGGGGTAGAGAGGCAGTTGGCAGGGGGGAGGGTGTGTGGTGTGAATAACCATGGGAGGACAGTGTGAATAACCTGGTGGGGGGGGGGGTGAATAACCCGGGTGGGTGGGAGTGTAAATAAACCAGGGGGGAGTGTAAATAAGCAGGGAGGTGTAAATAAACTTGGGGGAGTGTAAATAAACAGGGAGGAGTGAGTGTAAAATAAGCAGGGGAGGGGGGAGTGTAAATAAACCGGGGGTGAGTGAGTGTAAATAAACTGGGGGGTGTAAATAAACCAGGGGGGTGAGTGTAAATAAACTGTGGGGGGGGGGGGGGGGTGTGAATAATCCGGGGGGGAGGGGTCAGGGGGTGACTTCACTCAAAGCGTGTGGAAGATTCTGTGTGTGAGATGGGCTGCGAGCCGAGCTATTGTGACGTCATCAGTGTAAACTGGTCGTTATAAGTTCAAAGTCTTTTGACATTTCTAAACTTTAATCAGTAATAAGTCGAGAAATAATGCATAAAATGGTCAGTTTAGGTGTTCGGCCTCGATGGGAAAAATGTTATTGTTACCACGAAGTGTTTTTGTGAAGACATATCCACACACACACACATATAAACACCTACAAGATCAGAGTTTTAATATATGACTAGTCTAAGTGGGACCCATTGGGTCTCATGTTCACACGGGACGCAATATTCCACCTCTCCACCAATTCCAATATTGGTGGCCAGTGGGTGGGGGGGGGGGGGATTTCTGGCACGCTAGTATGGGTGTTGTTGGCTGCAGGGACTACTGGTCTGCAGTTTCCAACCACTTCAAGCCGAGTGCAAGGCCCCCAAATTTAAGTGCAATTTCATACCACTTCAAGCAGGGTGCAACAACACCAAAATTCAAATGCAGTTTCATACCACCTCATGCAGGGTGCAAGGCCACCACATTCAAATGCAGTTTCATACTATTTCAAGCAGGGTGAAACCACCACTAAAACCACCATAAAACCACACAAAACACCACACTCACAGTTCAGTAGACATTCAGTGTGTTCAGTTGATTCACAGCACAGACAAAGTCATGACCTCTCCCTCCCCCATCATGCAGAGACTGACCCACACCCACAGTTCCGGGTTTTATAATACCTCCCCCTCCCACCGGAAAAGATGTGGCCTTCATTGCGTGATTGACAGGAAAGAGATTATCAACAATTTTTAAACACTAATAACACTTTTGTTTTTCATTGATGGGAAGAATCCTCTGCACCTCATGAGCGGAGGGGGACTGAATAAGATGGCCAAAAATCACAGCCGTAAGTGGTAGCATTTTATCTAAAATCAATATAGTGCAAACAGGAAGTTGTCAAGTTTAGATAAACAACCATTTGCAGGCAGTGCCTTTTCACTTCAACCCAAACCACCCAAACAACCATTTGCAGGCAGTGCCTTTTTACTTCAAACCAAACCCCCCAGGCAACCATTTGCAGGCAGTGCCTTTTTACTACAAACCAACCATATTTTCATTTTCAAACCACATTAAGGGCACTCACAGTTGAGTAGACATGTGTTCAGTGTTATTCAGAGCTCAGAGAGACATAGAAACATAGAAAATAGGTGCAGCAGTAGGCCATTTGGTCCTTTGAGCCTGCACCGCCATTCAATATGATCATGGCTGATCATCCAACTCAGTATCCTGTACCTGCCTTCTCTCCATAACCCCTGATCCCTTTAGCCACAAGGGCCACATCTAACTCCCTCTTAAATATAGCCAATGAACTGGCCTCAACTACCTTCTGCGGCAGAGAATTCCAGAGATTCACCACTCTCTGTGTGAAAAATGTTTTTCTCATCTCGGTCCTAAAAGATTTCCCCCTTATCCGTAACCCCTTGTTCTGGTCTTCCCCAACATCGGGAACAATCTTCCTGCATCTAGCCTGTCCAACCACTTAAGAATTTTGTAAGTTTCTATAAGATCCCCCCTCAATCTTCTAAATTCTAGCAAGTACAAGCTGAGCCTATCCAATCTTTCTTCATATGAAAGTCCTGACATCCCAAGAATCAGTCTGGTGAACCTTCTCTGTACTCCCTCTATGGCAAGAATGTCTTTCCTCAGATTAGGAGACCAAAACTGTATGTAATACTACAGGTGAGGTCTCCCCAAGACCCTGTACAACTGCAGTAGAAACCTCCCTGCTCCTATACTCAAATCCTTTTGCTATGAATGCTAACATACCATTCGCTTTCTTCACTGCCTGCTGCACCTGCATGCCTACTTTCAATGACTGGTGTACCATGACACCCAGGTCTCGTTGCATCTCCCCTTTTCCTAATCGGCCACCATTCAGATAACAGTCTACTTTCCTGTTTTTGCCACCAAAGTGGATAACCTCACATGTATCCACATTATACTGCACCAGTTTCTATAAGATCCCCCCTCAATCTTCTAAATTCTAGCGAGTATTGTAAATAGCTGGGGTCCCAGCACTGAGCCTTGCGATACCCTGCTAGTCACTGCCTGCCATTGTGAAAAGGACCATTTACTCCTACTCTCTGCTTCCTGTCTGCCAGCTAGTTCTCTATCCACATCAATACCGAACCCCCAATACAGTGTGCTTTAGGTTTGTATACTAATCTCTTATGTGGGACCTTGTCGAAAGCCTTCTGGAAATCCAGATATAACACATCTACTGGTTCTCCCTTATCCACTCTACTAGTTACATCCTCGAAAAATTCTATAAGATTCGTCAGACATGATTTACCTTTCATAAATCCATGCTGACTTTGTCCAATGATTTCATCACTTTCCAAATGTGCTGCTATCCAATCCTTTATAACTGACTCTAGCAGTTTTCCCACTACTGATGTTAGACTAACTGGTCTGTAATTCCCCTTTTTAAAAAGTGGGGTTACATTAGCTACCCTCCAATCCTCAGGAACTACTCCAGAATCTAAAGGGTTTTGAAAAATTATCACTAATGCATCCACTATTTCCGCAGCTACTTCCTTAAGTACTCTGGGATGCAGCCTATCTGGCCATGGGGATTTATCGGCCTTTAATCCATTCAATTAACCTAACACCACATCCCGGCTAACCTGGATTTCACTCAGTTCCCCGATCTTATTTGACCCCCAGTCACCTGCTATTTCCGGCAGATTGTTTATGTCTTCCAATAGGAAGACAGAACCAAAGTAGTTATTCAATTGGTCTGCCATGTCTTTGTTCCCCATGATCAATTCGCCTGTTTCTGACTGCAAGGGACCTACCCTCTGGCTTCCTCCATCTTGCAGAGATTGAGTGAGGCACACCACTTCCTGGTTTTATAGTCCCTCCCCCTCCCTCCAGCAGGGGCAGCAGAGAGAATGGCAAATTATTTTTAAACATTAATATGTCTCTGATTTTTCATCGATGGGAAAAATCCTCTGGTCCAGGAAGGTGGAGAGGGGCTCTGAGCGAGGTGTCCAAAAATGGCGGCTGTAGGTAGCGGTGTTCTCTCGGAAATCACACCACAGCGGGCCAAAAGCAGTCAAGATCAGACTTTTAGTAATATAGATATATCTGTCTACATACCTATAAAACTCTCATCTTGTGTGTGTGTTATATTTGTATCTCCTTCAAAACCCGTACCGCTGAGATCTTTACATATTCTAACTCACAATTTTACCAACTTCGCTCTAATCAAATTCACAAGATTTCATCCTATTTTATGTTATTCTCAATTAAAGCTTTAAAAATGCTAACTTTAACAAGATTTTTACTGTTAAAATCCTTCCTCCCAGCTTCCAACACACTTCGATACAAAGTTGCAAGACAGGAACACTGAACTTTTCACCTCAATGGAATATTTCAACAGGAGGGGGAGGGCCAATTGGAACTGCTGCAGCAGGCAGGGAAGTGCAATTGGAATTTGTGCTGAGGGAGGCAGAGGAGTGCTGGAATCTTACATTCAGGAACGGGTTCAGTTGCATTGGGGGAAGGGTGATTGGTGGAATATTGCGTTGGTGGAGCACACTGTTGGGGGAATGGATCTGCACTTGGTCGAATATATATTTATATAGAAGCAAGCTGCTAGAGGAGGCCGGGGGCTATCCCAACATTTAATAATCAGTTGGACAGGTACATGGATAGGACCATCTACACTAGTTCTACCTGCATGCATTTGATCCATATCCCTCCCAAGATGTATTGTGTTACACCCACGTACCCTTGTCTACCCGCATAAACATGTTCACACACACACTCACACCCTTGTTGCCCCTGATTGGTGGTGCAGCTGGAGTGTTGCTACCTCACAGCACCAGAGACCCGGGTTCAATCCTGACCTGGGGTGCTGTTTTTACAGAGTTTGCACGCTGTCTCCGTGACCCCTGTGGGGATTTCACCGGGTGCTCCGGTTTCATCCCACACTCAGAAGATGTGCAGGTTTTGTTGGTTGAATGTCTTTGGTAAAGATTTTTAATTATCCCTGATGTGTGTAAGACAGTGTAAGATGGGGAGGTCGCTTGTCGGCGTGGTCCAATGGGCTGAAGGACCCATTTCCACGTTGTGTCTCTGTCTCATGTCCGCAGAGATACGACCGTCAATGCTACAGGAGGTGGAGGTGAAGCTAATTGACTGGCAACTTTGCTGGAAGTGGATGCCAGCAATCACCGGGAAAATGCTGTGCCGGCTTCAAGGAAGTAGGGGGTGATACCTGCCAGCTAACGGAGAGGGGAGAGGAGGTCTCAGGGTGGGTGGAGTGGTGTAAGGGAGAGCAGAGAGCCCCTTGTCAACCCTACACCAAATGACACCAAGGTGCGTGGTGTGTTTAGTTGAGTTAAGTCAATTTAAGTTTAGTTCAGTTCAGTTCAGTTTAGTTTAGTTTGACACGAAATGTCACCCATTCCTTCTCTCTCGAGATGCTGCCTGTCCTGCTGGGTTACTTCAGCATACTCCAGTCTATCTTCAGTTTAATTTAGTTTTGTATAGAATTCAGGTCAGTACAGTTTAATTTAGTTCAGTTCCGTTTAGTTCAGATCAGTAGAGTTTAGTTTAATTTAGTTTAGTTCAGGTTAGTTTAGTTTAGTTCAGTCTAGTTCATTTTAGTTTCATTCAGTTCAGTTTAGTTTAGTTTAGAGATACAGCGTGGGAAAAGTCCCTTTGGCCCACCGAGTCTGCACCGACCAGCGATACCCGCACACCAGCACAAACCTACACACACTAGGGGACAATCTACAATTATATCAAGCCAATACTATTCTACAAAACATTCTATCACCACATGGGTACCAATTATTTCATTAGTCATAACATACTGTTCGCTTATGTTAATCTTATTCAACAACAAATGGTTAATACAAATCAAACACAAAACAAGGGAATCTTGACATTATTCTATCTCATCTTTCAAGTGGTCCAAATCACCATCCCCATTTCCGAGCCGATCATAAGCCTCCCATATACTACCACGTATCTACGCTGCTAGCGGTAGGGGGTGAGGGTGATCCACTGTAACTTCTCAGGAATGTAAACAAACTTCGTTATCAGCTGAAATACTTCATATTTACATTACCATCCACCCTACAACATATTCCCAAACAGGAGGTAAGTACATCAAATCTACTTTGCTGTTTCCCACGGATTCTCTTCTACACCTGGTCAGGACAAAGATTTCCAATTCTCTTCTCCAATACATCCTTTTGTTAACTTGTACAATTCCAATCAAAATTAAATAAAGAAGGATATTAATTTTTCTTCCACAGAGTGTGTGTGTAGATATTTGCGTGTGAGTGTGGGTGCATGTGCGTGCGTGCACGCGTGTGTATATATATATGTGTGAGTGTGTGTGAGTATGTGTGTGTGCATGCACGTGTGGAGTTTCCTCTGTGACCACGTGGGTTCTCTCCGGGGGCTCCGGTTTCCTCCCACATCCCAAAGACGTGCAGGTTTGCAGGTTAATGGGCCCTGTGTAAATTGCCCCATAGAGCGCAGGGAGTGGATGAGAAAGTAGGATAACGTAGTACCAGTTTGTACGGGTAGAAACATAGAAACAGATAATAGGTGCAGGAGTAGGCCATTCAGCCCTTCTAGCCAGCACCGCCATTCAATATGTTCATGCCTGATCATCTAAAATCATTACCCCGTTCCCGCTTTTCCCCAATATCCCTTGATTATTTAAGCCCTAAGACCTAAATCTGACTCTCTCTTCAAAAACATCCAGTGAATTGGCCTCCACTGCCTTCTGTGGCAGAGAATTCCACAATATCACGACTCTGGGTGAAAAGGTTTTTCCTCATCTCAGTCCTAAATGGCCTATCCCAAATTCATAACTGCAACCGCTGGATCTGGACTCGTCAACATGAGGAACATTTTTCCTGCATCTAGCCGGTCCACTCCATTAAGAATTTTAGGTGGTCGATTGTGATCGTTGATATCTCTAAACTAAACAAAACTGAACTAAACTGAACTAAACTAAACTAAACTAAACGGAACAGAACTGATGAACTAAACTAAACATAGAACAATACAGCACAGGTACAGATGCCTTGGCCCATAATACCTGGGCTGAACATGATACCAAGTTTCAACGGGGAATCTGTAAAGTCTAAACTGTACTCCCCTCCCCATTGTTACCCCTGCGCCCACCAAGGTAGAAACTCATATTCTACGTGGATGGGCCAGGTTTGTCCTCCAATCTCACCCCCGACTGCATCCTGTCTCCACTGGCCGCGTTGAGCGCCAGGATCTAGTCTCCTCTCCTCCTTCTCCCCCCACACTTGGCCAGAAGGGTCATGAGGTTGGAGCGGAACCTGTTGTCCATCCAACAGTAGATGAAGGGGTTCCAACAGGTGCTGCTCACGGCCACCCAGTGGAAGGCAAAGTAGAGGGTGTTGTTGAATTGGACGCGTTGACCAGTGAGCAGGACGGTGTAGACGTTGAGGGGGAACCAACAGAGAGCAAAGGTCATGATGATGAAGATCATCTTGATGGTCCTCTTCTTCCTGCAACGTTGAGCGGCGGCCTCGGCTTCTGTGACGGCAGCAATGGTTTCCCTCACCAATAGCTTCTTGCTCACCGCGGAGGAGGCTTCGGTGATCACCACCAACGGCAGGATGTAGAACAGTGTGAAGGTTGACAGGTTGAAGTATCTTCTGAAGACTTCTGAAGGCTTTGGAAAAGCGGGGATGCAATGTCTCCTGATGATCTTCTCTCTGGAAGGAAGGGACAAGTGGAGAAAGCGGGTTTGAGGTTTCATGAGTTAAGGGTGTGGAGAACGGTGAGGGTGGTGAATCTGTGGAATTCTTTGCCACAGAAGGCTGTTGAGGCCAATTGATATTTTTAAGACAGAGATAGGTATATTCTTGATTAGTACGGGTATCAGGGGTTTTGGGGAGAAGGCAGAAGAATTAGGTTTAGAGGTAAAGATAGATCAGACATGATTGAATGACAGAGTAGACTTGATGAATTCAAAGTCCCACAACTGCATTTGTGGGATTCGAACTGACTTCAGTGCGTGCAATTCTGATCACCTTTCTGTCGAGCAGTGCTTCTTAAACTGGTGAATTGTTCACCCAAGGGCAAACAAAATTATTTTGGGGTGCATTAAACTAGAGTGGTGAATGAAGGGTGAATGACAATTTATTCAGATATTTGTACACTTTTTTCTATACTTCAAAAAGGCATTGCCATTAAAGTGGTTATTAAGCTCTTAATGGTTTTAATGGCAGTGGAGCTGGAAATGTGTTTCTCTCTACCTTTAGTTTTCTCATTACAAAGTAGCAGGATATTTCCCAAATTTACTGTAATATAAACTTTTAGTGAAGACCAGACGAGCTAGTGGTATCATAAATTTATAAATGGCAAGTTAATATTTGGTGGTATTGTGAACTATTGTCGGGGAGAGTTATAGAACGTTATATTTGTTGATTACTGATATATTAAATCACATACTCCATGTTATTTTGAGCTAGTTTTCCAAGAGAAAAACTGCAGTAATCATAGTCCAAAATGGTAGGATGGGGCTGAAGCCCAGTCTTTATACAGGAAGGAACCAGAGCACCTGGAGAAAGCCCATGCAGTCACAGGGAGTACTTACAAACTCTGGGGTAGACACAAAATGCTGGAGCAACTCAGCGGGTGAGGCAGCATCTATGGAGAGAAGGAATTGATGACGCTTCAGTCTGAAGAAGGGTCTTGACCCGAAACGTCACCAATTCCTTCTCTCCATAGATGCTGCCTCACCCGCTGAGTTACTCCTGCATTTTGTGTCTATCCTCGAATTTCTCAGAATCTGCAGTTCTTTCTTAAACGTACAAACTCTGTACAGACAGCACCCGTAATCAGGATCGCACCCAGGCCTCAGGAGCTGCAAGGCAGCAATTCGGCCCAAGGATGGTAGATGTATTGATCGAGCTGATTGAGGAGGTATTTGAGGTAGGTAGTAGATAGAACCTACTATCACTATGGTTTTGGAACATCTGGACAGGTACATGTATAGGATAGGTGTAGAGGGATATGGGTGAAACGAAGGCAGGTGGGACTATTTTAGATGGGGCATGTTGGTCGATGTTGGAAAGTTGGGCCGAAGGGCCTATTTCCACGATGGATGACTGTAATATGAGTTTAGTTTGGTTTACAATTTACAATTTTACCGAAACTAACCTACTAGCCCAGAAACCCCACGCAGGTCACGGGGAGAACATACAAACTCCGTACAAACAGCACCTGTAGTCATAATCGAGCCCGAATCTATGGCACTGTAAGGCAGCAACTCAACCGTTGTGCCACTGTGCCATCCCTAAATCTTGTAAATGGGATTAATATGGATGGTTAGCATGAACCTGTTGGGCTGAATGGCCTGTATACACGCTACATGACTCCGTGCCCTATGTTTTGGGCCCAGAAGCTAGAATGCTGTAGACATCAACCCACTACTCCACAAGGCTGGGATGAGTGATAGGGGCAGTGGGATGGGGAAGGGAGGTATTTCAGTAAGATTTACCTGTACACGTAGTGAAACAACGTCTGGTAAATAGCGTGAGGCAGAGAGAAACAAGACGCCAGTGCCCAGATGTTAACGATAGATAAAATACCTTTGGAGAGAGACATGCGAGGTTTTAAAGGATTTAGAATCACCTGCAAGTAAACAACAAGAATTAGAAATGAAAATACAAAGTAAAATCATAGCAAGAGGATTTGAGTATAGGAGGTTCTACTGCAGTTGTTGTACAGGGTCTTGGTGAGACCACACCTGGAGTATTGTGTACAGTTTTGGTCTCCTAATCTGAGGAAAGACATTCTTGTCATAGAGGGAGTACAGAGAAGGTTCACCAGACTGATTCCTGGGATGTCAGGACTTTCATATGAAGAAAGACTGGATAGACTCGGCTTGTACTCGCTAGAATTTAGAAGATTGAGGGGGTATCTTATAGAAACTTACAAAATTCTTAAGCGGTTGGACAGGCTAAATGCAGGAAGATTGTTCCCGATGTTGGGGAAGTCCAGAACAAGGGGTCACAGTTTAAGGATAAGGGGGAAATCCTTTAGGACCGAGATGAGGAAAACATTTTTCACAGAGAGTGGTGAATCTCTGGAATTCTCTGCCACAGAAGGTAGTTCATTGGCTATATTTATGAGGGAGTTACATGTGGCCCTTGTGGCCCTTGTGGCTGTGGCCAAAGGGATCGGGGGTTATGGAGAGAAGGCAGGTACAGGGTACTGAGTTGGATGATCAGCCATGATCATATTGAATGGCGGTACAGGCTCGAAGGGCCGAATGGCCTACTCCTGCACCTATTTTCTATGTTTCTAAAATGCAGACTTAATTTTAGAGATACAGCGTGGAAACAGGCCCTTTGGCCACTGAGTCTGCACCAATCAGCAATCCCCGCACATTAACACTATCCTACACACACTAGGGACAATTTTATATTTATAGAAAGCCAATTATCACAAACCTGTACGTCTTCGAAGTGTGGGAGGAAACCGAAGATCTCGGTGAAAACCCATGCAGTCACAGGGTGAATGTACAAACTTCGTACAGACAGCACCCGTAGTCAGGATGGAACTCCGGACGGATCTATGGCACTGAATGTGCTGTAAGGCAGCAACTCTACTGCTGTGCCACCGTGCCACACTTTTATCACAGAAGGTGTGGGCAAATAATAACAGAAAACACTCGGCGGCTTCTGTGGAGAGATGCAATATGCTGAGATGAAGCAGGACACTTCATCAGAAGTATTGAGTATGTGCATAGGTTTAAGGTGAGAGGGGAATAGGTTTAAGGTGAAGGGGGAAAGATTTAATAGGAACCTGAAGGGTTTTTCTACACTATTCCACATTTCTACACTAATGATGATGAGAGTATGGAACGAGGTGCCTGAGGAGACAGTTGAGGCAGGAACTATTGCAATGTTTATGAAACATTTAGACAGGTACGTGGATATGACAGGTTTAGAGGAATATGGGCCAAACGCAGGCAGGTGGGACTAGTGTAGATGGGACATGTTGGTCGGTACAAATTAGGCGGAAGGGCCTGCTTCCACGCTGTAAGCTGAAGGGTCTGTAGTTAATTTAGTGTGGTTTAGAGATATAGCGCCGAAATGGGCTCTTCAGCCCACCGACTCCACACCGACCAGCGATCACCACATACACTAACACCATCCTACACACTAGAGACAATTTACTATTTTTACCAAAGCCAATTAATCTACAAACTTGTATGCCTTTGGAGTGTGGGAGGAAACCGGAGCATCGGGAAAATCCACGTGGTCATAGGCAGAACTTACAAACTCCGTACAGGCAGCACCAGTAGTCAGGATGAAACCCCTGGATCACTGGCACTGTGAGGCAGCTACTCTACCGCTGAGCCACCATACTGTATGAATTAGGTTGTGATTTTGCACCTTTATAAAATGTTGGTTAGTCTGCTTATTGCGTATTGTGTGCAGTTCTGGTCGCCCACTTATATGCAGGATGTAGAGGCTTTGGAGAGGATGCAGGTTCACCAGAATGATACCTGGATTAAAGTGAATTAGTTGTAAATGGACGTTGGACAGACTTGGATTGTTTTCTCCCACGCTCCATCCAAAGATGTACACTTTGTAGGTTAATTGGCTTGGTATAAAGGTAAATGACTTCTAGTGTGTGTAGGGGGTTAATTAATGTGCGGGGTTCACCTGGTCGGTGTGGACTTGGTGGGCAGATGGGCATGTTTCCATGCTGTATCTCCAAACTAAACTCAGCTATGTTTAATTAGACTTTACTGGACTTTATCTTGCTCTAATCATATCCATTTATCCTGTATCTCGGTACACGTGACAATAAACTAAATTACTTTACAAAGCTGAATGTCTTTTGGACAAGAGCACTCGGTGAAACCCACGCAGTCACAGGCAGGATGTACAAACTCCATACAGACAGCACCCATGGTCAGGATTGATCCTGGGTCTCTGGAGCTATGAGTCAGCAGCTACAGTACCACTGCACCACAGTGCTGTTCAACTCCATGATTCTACGTAGAATCAGATCGTGATGTTGCACCTTTATAAAACTTTGGATAATCTGCTTATTGAGTATTGTGTGCAGTTCTGGTCGCCCCATTACAGGGAGAATGTGGAGGCTTTGGTGAGGATGCAGAAGAGGTTTACCAGAATGTTACCTGGATCAAAATGTATCAGCTGTAAAGGGACGTTGGACAGACTTGGACTGTTTCTCCGGAGCAAGTGAGGATGGGTGGGAATATATAAAACCATGAGAGGCATAGATTGGGTAGACTTTCTTCCAAATCTTTTTTCCAGGGTAGAAAATTGTCTATAATAATATAGAGGTTCACAAAGTTTATTCTCGGGAAGGCTGGACAGTCATATGTTGAATAAATGGAGCAGCTGTGCTTGCATACTCTGGAATTTAGTAGGATGACAGGGGATCTTATTGAAACATAAGATTATTATTGGACACGCTAGAGGCAGGAAACATGTTTCCGATGTCGGGGGGAGTGCAGAAACAGGAACCACAGTTTAAGAATAAGGGGTTGGCCATTTAGAACAGAGATGAGGAAAAACGTTTTCACCCAGAGAGTTGTGAATCTGTGGAATTCTCTGCCTCAGAAGGCAGTGGAGGCCAATTCACTGGATGCTTTCAAATGAGCTCTTAAAGCGGAGTGAAGGGATATGGGGAGAATGCATGAATGGATTACTGATTGTAGATGATCAACCATGATCACAGTGAATGGCGGAGATGGCTCGAAGGGCCGACTGGCCTACACCTGCATCTATTGTCTATTGTCAAAGAAGCGGGAGATTTTGAGTGTTTGATATTTGGCACGGACTCTGTGAGCCGAAGGATTTGTTTACTGCCTGAAGCAGTTCAGTTCAGTTCAGTTCATTATCATGTGTACCGAGGTACAGTGGAAAGCCTTTGTTGCATGCTAACCAGTCAGCAGAAAGACAAGACATGATTGCAAACAAGCCATTTACAGTGTATCAATACATGCTAAGGGAATAACGTTTAGCGTAAGGTAAAGCCAGCAAAGACTGATCAAGGATAGTCTGATGGTCACCAAAGAGGTAGATAGTGGTTCAGCATTGCTCTCTGGTTGTGATAGGATGGTACAGTTACCTGACAACAACTGGGAAATTACCTGCCCTTATTTACTAAATTACAAATGTTGATCCAATTTTGGAAAACACACCGATGTCCTTAATAGGCAGAATAAATGCCATTAAAATTATTTTTCTTCCACCAATACTGTATTTATTCCAATCAACACCTACATACATACCTAAAAACTTGTTTTTACAAATTGACTTGTCATACATTACAAATTTCATATGGGACTATAAATCCCATAGAATTCAAAGAAGACATTTATGTAAACCTAAAGAATACAGTGGACTCACACTTCCCACTTGTATGTACTACCATTGGGCAGTGAACATTAAAAATATAATGTACTGGGTGGACAGTTCAACACAACAGGCAGAATGGACAATAATGGAGAAGGAGGATCGCACTCCTTTTAACATAGGAGCGATCCTTTCCTCCCCATAAAACCGAAGAACACAATATATAAGAGAAACACGATGATTCACAGCATAATACGAATTTGGAGACAAATGAAATCCTCTCTTAAATGAAGAAATCTTTCGCTTCTCTCACTGATAGCTAACAACCCGGCGTTTAAGCCATCGACTATTGACAAAACGTTTACCCTCTGGGAACGATTAGGAATTAAGACTTGGGAAGATTTGTATGAAGAGGGAAACTTTTTACCATTCCAAGACTTACAGCTTAAATACAATTTGGAAAATAACCAATATTTTAGATACTTACAAACCCGAGATTATTTGAAAAAAGACACAAGATTATCAAAATTTGAAGATGGACCTTCTAGAGCAAGGCGTGAATAGACAGGTAGAATTGGATAATTTAACATCATATTTTTATAATATTATTTTAAATATAGATATAAGAAAAGAATGGGAACACGAATTAGCTATAGAAATTCCCAAGGACAGATGGGAAGATTATGTGTCATATGTACACAAATGTTCGATTAACGTTAGACACACATTGATCCAATATAAAATTGTACACAGATTATATTACTCAAACACAAAATTAAATAAAATCTCTCCAAATGTGTCTCCCATCTGTGATAAGTGCCTAACTAAAGAGGCAACAATAGCGCACTCATTTGTTTCCTGTGCAAAACTTCTGAAATTTTGGAAGGATATTTTTGAAAGCTTTTCATAAATATTTAAATTAAGACTGGACCCAAATACAGAATTGCTTATTTTCGGAGCAAGGGAAGCCTGTTCTGAACTAACTATATTTCAAAGATATTTCCTAAACTATGGTTTGATATCGGCAAAAAAACTTATACTTAAATTCTGGAAAAACGCTCCTACCCAACGTTTAAAATGTGGATCACAAATATGTTGGAAATATTACATCGCGAGGAAATGAGACTCGTTCTAGCAGGAAAACAAGAATAATTCTTAAGAATATGGTCACCTTTTGTTAATTTGTTACAAGTATAATATGGGACAGCATAACCCTAGAAAGTTATTGTTTCACAACTAGGTGATGGGTGTGAATCGTTATGAATTAGGCACATTCCCTTTCTTTTTTGTTCAGCTCTACCTTCTTTGGATTTTTTACTTATTTCCTTTCTCTTCTTAAGGCCCTCTTCTCCTTGGGGCCTGTTATCTGTTCTTTTCTCTTTCCTTTTTTTTCTCACATTCTCAAGCACGCAGTCTACTTAAACATCATCATTCATTTAACGCCAACTACTGCGGACTACACTTCACTACTATCCTCATTCTTCGCTTCTTACTCTTTTCTCTTTTTCTATTACAGCTTAAAGTTGTACACAAAATGTGTTATGTTGCATATTATGATTAAGAAGTATGTACAATGATTTTAATTAAAAAAATAATAATTACATAAATAGATAAAATAAAAAACAACTGGGAAGGAACAGTGCCTGAATCTGGAGGTGTGCGTTTTCACGCCTATTACTTTTTGCCGATGGGAGATGGGAGAAGTGGGAATGGCCAGGGTAAGAATGGTCCCTGATGATACTGCTGGCCTTGCTGAGGCAACGTGAGGTAAAACATTGAGTTAATAGTTGATTTGTCTGATGGTGGAGGGAGGGGAAAGGGGAGAGGGATGGAGTTGGAGGGAGGTAATGGAAGGGAGAGGGAGGGAGGGGATGGAGACAGAATGCTTTAGAGTTTAGACAGATGAGGGGGAACCTCATTGAAACTTGCCAAATAGTGAAACGCCTGGATAGAGTGGTTGTGGATAGGATGTCCCCACATGTGGGAGAGTCTAGAACCAGAGAGCATAACCTCAGGATAAAAGGATGGACCTTTAGAAAGCAGACCAGGAGGAATCTCCTTGGTAAGAGGGTGGTGAATCTGTGGAATTAATTGCCACAGAAGGCTTTGGTGGCCAAGTCAATGGATATTTTAAAGGCAGAGATTGACAGATATTTAATATTTGATTCGTAAGGGTGGCAGCGGTTATGGGGAGAAAGCAGGAGAATGGGGATGAGCGGGAAAGATAGATCATCCTTGATAGCATGGTGGAGTGGACTCGGTGAGCCGAAAGGCCTACTTCTGCTCCTATGACATGAATGTATGAATGGGTGGAAGGGAGAAAAGAGGTGGAGAGAGTGGTGAGGACTGGGGAAGGAGGGACGGCAGAGAGGAGGGAGGAGGGGTGGAGATAGGGGAGGGATAGAGATGGGAAAGAGGGGATTCTGGTAGAAGGGGTGGAGAGCAGAAAGAGAAGGGAGGGAAGAATTTGTGTCATAAACTCCTGCGGTAAATGTGGACAATGAGTGAATGCATGAATGTATGAGTGAATGAATTAATGTTGAGTGAATGAATGAATGAATGAATGAATGGACGAATGAATGAATGATTGACTGTATGATTGAATGCATGATTGAATTAATGAATGAATGAATGAATGATGAGTGAATGAATGAATGATGAATGTATGCATGGATGAATGAATGAATTAATGAATGTATGAGTGTATGATTGAATGAATGTATGAATGAATGAATGCATGAATGAATGGATGAATGAATGGATGGATGAATGAATGGATGTATGAATGAATGAATGTATGAATGAATGAATGAATGATGAATGAATGATTGAATGAATGAATGAATGCATGATTGAATGATTGAATGATTGAATGAATGAATGCAGAAGCTGCCAGAGGTAACTGTAGGGATGGTTACAATTACAGTATTTAAACGACATATGACCAGGTTCATGGATAGGAGAAGCTTAGAAGGATTTGGACCAAATGCGGGCAGATGGGACTAGCTGCTTTCGACATCTTGGTGGACATAGATATGGGACCGAAGGGTCTGTTTCCGTGCTGTTTGACACTTTGACTCTCCAATCTCCACCCCCAAATCTCACCTGACAAACACCATGGCCAAGAGCGCTGACCTTACTCAGGACTGCAATGGGATCTTTGTTATAGATAGTAAGGTAACGTGCCTCAAGGACAATCAACCAGTGGCACTAACATCCATGGTGGTGAAGTGCTTTGGGAGGTTGGTAATGGTGCATATCAACTCCCACCTCAACAAGAAACTTGACCCATTACAGTTTGTCTACCGCCCACAACAGGTCAACGGAGGATGCAATCTCACTGGTTCTCCACTCTGCACTTGACAATTTGGACAATAAAAACACAAATGTCAGGATGTTGTTGGTAGATTATAGTGCGGCGTTCAATACCATCATCCCCTCCAAGCTTGTTATGCATTGGTCCCTCTACGCAGGGATTCTCCCCCACTACATTGGGGACCTGGGGTGGAGGGTATTGCACCGAGGTGTTCCCTGCAACCTGTTTCTCTCGCGGTTCACAGACTCGCCAGCCGCCTGCCACTTTTGCGGGCTGGAAGAGTCTGTCTATCACGTGTACATGGAGTGCGTGAGGCTGCAGCCACTGTTTGAATATCTAAAGCGGCTGCTCCTTGCCTTCTGGCTGAATTTTGCACCCACCATCCTCATCTTTGGACACCCTGTGCGTAGGAGAGAGGGTAGGGCTGAAGATGTCCTGGTTGGGTTGCTCCTGGGCCTGGCCAAGCTGGCCATCCGCGAGTCACGGCGCCAGGCGGTGGAGGGCTTTATAAAATGCGCTGCTATTACATCTTTAAGAATCGACTTAAGCATCTTCCCCACTACCGATGTAAGGCTAACTGATCTATAATTCCCCGCTTTCTCTCTCCCTCCATGAGTACTCTGGGATGCAAACCATCAGGCCCAGGGGTTTTATCTGACTTTAATCCCAACAGTTTACCTAACACCATTTCCTGACTAACGTGGATTCCCTTCAGTTCTTCCCTCCCACTACATCCTCGGTCCCCTAGTATTTCTGGGAGATTGTTTGTGTCTTCCTTGGTGAAGACAGAACCAAAGTGCTTACCAAACCAAACCAAAACCAAAGTACTGGTCTAATATTTCTTTGTTTCCCATTACAAATTCACCTTTTTCTGACTGTAAATGATCTACACTTGTCTACACTAATCTTTTCCTCTTCACTTATCTAGTCTGCACCAACCAGAGATGCCCGCACATTAACATTACCCTACACACACATGAGAGCCATTGTTACATTTATACCAAGCTAATTAACCTACAAACCTGTGCATCTTTGAAATGTGGGAAGATACTGGAGCACCCGGAGCAAACCCATTCGGACACGGAGAGAATGTACAATTTATGATTGAACCCGGGTCTCTGACGTGGTCTCTACCCGCTGCACCACAGTGCCGCCCAGGATCTCTCCGTTCTGTTATTTCTGATATAGGTTTATAATCTACTGATCCATTTTTAAAATACATTTAGGTATTTGTTTGTTGGTGTGGATATTGAGGGAAAAACAGGCAATTACAGTGTCATTTCTGGATTCAAAACAGGGTCAGGCCAATCTCCTTCTCTCAAGGATATTAGTGAGCAGGTGGATAGTTATGTTCAGTAGAAACAAAGAACTGCAAGTGCTGCAAATATAGATACAAAGTGCTAGAGTCACTCAGCGGGTCAGGCAGCCTGTCTGGAGAAAAGAGATGGGTGATGTTTCGGGTCGGAAACCATCTTCACACAATCTGAAAAAAATTACGTTCAGTCTGATCATTACTATTCAGTCTGGCATTTTTTTAAAGACAATTTATTTAATTTCTTGAATTGAACTTCTCCATCTGCTAGGTTGTGATTTAAACTCATGTCGTTGATTTAATCCTCTGGAACACTAGCTTCCAGTCCAGTAACTTATCTGGAAGAAGACAATATGAGTGTGGGAGTGTGTGAGTGTGAGCGTGCGAGTGTGCATGTGTGTGCGAGTGTGTGAGTGTGCGAGTGTGCGAGTGTGTGAGTGTGCGTGTGTGCGTGTGTGTGAGTGTGCGAGTGTGCGAGTGTGCGAGTGTGTGAGTGTGCGAGTGTGTGTGTGTGAGTGTGCGAGTGTGTGAGTGTGCGAGTGTGTGTGTGAGTGTGCGAGTGTGTGTGAGTGTGCAAGTGTGTGAGTGTGCGAGTGTGAGTGCAAGTGTGTGCGTGTGTGTGCGAGTGTGTGTGGGTGTGCGAGTGTGTGAGTGTGCGAGTGTGTGTGAGTGTGCGAGTGTGTGTGTGTGCGAGTGTGTGAGTGTGTGAGTGTGCGAGTGTGTGAGTGGGCGAGTGTGTGAGTGTGCGAGTGTGTGTGCGAGTGTGTGAGTGTGAGTGTGTGAGTGAATGAATGCATGAATGAAACTTTATTATCACACGTGACATGTCACAGTGAAATTCTATGTTTTGCAGACAATACACAAAGAATGCAAAGAGTCACCACTAATAGGGCGCTGACACAGTTGCAAAGTGTTGAATAAAGTCCCCAATGGTCCCTCTTTGTTCTCGATGGAATCCCCACGCTGGGTCTCTCTTTCATTTAGTTTATTGTTACGTGTTCCAAAGTACGGTGAAAAGCTTTTTGTTAACCAGTCAGCAGAAAGACAATACATGATTATAATTGATCCAATTACAATGTATAGATACACGATAAGGGAGTAACGTGTCGTGCAAGGTAAAGCTAGCAAAGTCCGATGAAGGATGTCCAAGGGTCATCAAAAAAGTATATTGATGTTCAGCACGGCACTCTGGTTGTGGTAGGATAGTAGTAAGTAAGTAAGTAATTTTTATTTATATAGCACGTTTTAAGTCAACTCGCATTGACACCAAAGTGCTTTACATAAAATAGATAATAAGTTTCCATACCATAGAAAAAGGTTAAAAAAAAATAAAGAAGATGGACACAACACATTATAGAGTTCAACACAAATGTCCCCCCACAGCAGAATCAAAAATTTCCACTGTGGGGAAAGGCACCAGAAAGTTAAGTCCTCTTCCTCTGAAACACCTGAGGTCAGGGCCCATTTGTGGCCTTGCAGCCAGTCCGATGATTTTCAGGGCCCTCTTGCCGTGAAAGATGGAAATCCAGCGTCGGGTGAAACAATTCCTCAAGCGGCTTGGAAATTCTGGAGCAGCTGCCTCCTCCCCGGAGACTGGAGACCGGGGCACTCGTAGCCCTCAGGCCACGCCAGTTGGAGCTCCGACCCCGGCGAATTCGATCCCTGGCTCCACGGCGCTCCAAATCCATCCAAAAGTCAGGTATATTATAACCATATAACCATATCACAATTACAGCACGGAAACAGGCCATCTCGGCCCTACAAGTCCGTGCCGCATAACCTTTTTCCCTTACGAATAACTTTTTCCCTTTCCAAACAACATTTATCCCTACTGAAGTGTTAATAAAAGAATCGGTACTTTAATGAAACATATTACAAAGGTCACAGCGTCTTAATCCCCTTGGCAACAGAGTACTAAGGTAAGGATATCTAAGGTGTTAATAACTGAAATTGGTCTGCATCTTCTCAGTTATTCATTGTACAAAATCATTGTACAGAGGTAATGACAGTTGATTGTCACAATTACTAGCATGTGGCTTCTGAGTGCTGCATGTGTCAAGGTAAGGACAATGAATATAGAAACATAGAAAAATAGGTGCGGGAGTAAACCATTCGGCCCTTCGAACCTGGAACGCCTTTCAATATAACAAATAAGGGCAGAGATTGAACTTCCATCACAGTGAGGAATGTGGAGGAGTGACTGTAGGGGATGTTTATGTTAAAATGTATTTTGTACGTTCCGTTGCTTTTTATATGAATGACTGACTTGGCAAATTAAATTCCTCGTATGTTGTAAAACATACTTGGCTAATAATTGTATTGTATTATAATCATGTCTGATCATCTTAAATTAGTGCCCCGTTCCTGCTTTTTCCCCATATCCATTGATTTCAAGGCACTGTTGCCGTTCTTACCCACACACCTGAATCGGTCACCTGTACGTATGTATGTTGTATGTATGTATGTGTATGTATGTATGTATGTATGTATGTATGTATGTATGTATGTATGTATGTATGTATGTATGTATGTATGTATGTATGTATGTATGTATGTATGTATGTATGTATGTGTGGGTATGTATGTGTATGTATGTGTATGTATGTATGTACGTATGTATGTATGTATGTATGTATGTATGTATGTATGTATGTATGTATGTATGTATGTATGTATGTATGTATGTATGTATGTATGTATGTATGTATGTATGTATGTATGTATGTATGTATGTATGTATGTATGTGTGTGTATGTGTGTGTGTGTATGTGTGTATGTATGTGTGTATGTATGTATGTATGTATGTGTGTGTGTATGTATGTGTGTATGTATGTGTGTATGTATGTATGTATGTGTATGTATGTATGTGTGTATGTATGTATGTATGTATGTATGTATGTATGTATGTATGTATGTATGTATGTATGTATGTATGTATGTATGTATGTATGTGTGTATGTATGTATGCATGTGTGTATGTATGTATGTATGTATGTATGTATGTATGTATGTATGTGTGTGTGTGTGTATGTATGTATGTATGTATGTATGTATATATGTGTGTGTGTATGTATGTATGTATGTATGTATGTATGTATGTATGTATGTATGTATGTATGTATGTATGTATGTATGTATGTATGCATGTATGTATGTATGTGTGTGTATGTGTGTATGTATGCATGTATGTGTGTATGCATGTGTGTATGTATGTGTATGTATGTATGTATGTATGTATGTATGTATGTATGTATGTATGTATGTATGTATGTATGTATGTATGTATGTATGTATGTATGTGTGTTATGCATGTGTGTATGTATGTGTGTGTATGTATTTATGTATGTATGTATGTGTGTGTATGTATGTATGTGTGTGTGTGGGTATGTGTGTATGTATGTGTGTATGTATGTATCTATGTATGTGTGAATGTATGTGTGTATGTATGTGTGTATGTATGTATGTGTGTGTGTATGTATGTATGGTGTATGTATGTATGTGTGTATGTATGTATGTGTGTATGTATGTATGTATTGAATGGATTAAAGGTCGATAAATCCCCAGGGCCAGATAGGCTGCATCCCAGAGTACTTAAGGAAGTAGCTCCAGAAATAGTGGATGCATTAGTAATTATCTTTCAAAACTCTTTAGATTCTGGAGTAGTTCCAGAGGATTGGCGGGTAGCAAATGTAACCCCACTTTTTAAGAAGGGAGGGAGAGAGAAAACGGGGAATTACAGACCAGTTAGTCTAACATCGGTAGTGGGGAAACTGCTAGAGTCAGTTATTAAAGATGGGATAGCAGCACATTTGGAAAGTGGTGAAATCATTGGACAAAGTCAGCATGGATTTACGAAATGTAAATCATGTCTGACGAATCTTATAGAATTTTTCGAGGATGTAACTAGTAGTGTGGATAAGGGAGAGCCAGTGGATGTGGTGTATCTGGACTTCCAGAAGGCTTTCGACAAAGTCCCACATAAGAGATTAGTATACAAACTTAAAGCAAATGGCATTGGGGGTTCAGTATTGATGTGGATAGAGAACTGGCTGGCAAACAGGAAGCAAAGAGTAGGAGTAAACGGGTCCTTTTCACAATGGCAGGCAGTGACTAGTGGGGTACTGCAAGGCTCAGTACTGGGACCCCAGCTATTTACAATATATATTAATGATCTGGATGAGGGAATTGAAGGCAATATCTCCAAGTTTGTGGATGACACTAAGCTGGGGGGCAGTGTTAGGTGTGAGGAGGATGCTAGGAGACTGCAAGGTGATTGGATAGGCTGGGTGAGTGGGCAAATGTTTGGCAGATGCAGTATAATGTGGATAAATGTGAGGTTATCCATTTTGGTGGCAAAAACGGGAAAGCAGATTATTATCTAAATGGTGGCCGATTGGGAAAGGGGGAGATGCAGCGAGACCTGGGTGTCATGGTACACCAGTCATTGAAGGTAGGCATGCAGGTGCAGCAGGCAGTAAAGAAAGCGAATGGTATGCTGGTTTTCATAGCAAGAGGATTTGAGTATAGGAGCAGGGAGGTTCTACTGCAGTTGTACAGGGTCTTGGTGAGACCACACCTGGAGTATTGCGTGCAGTTTTGGTCTCCAAATCTGAGGAAGGACATTATTGCCATAGAGGGAGTATGTATGCATGTGTGTATGTATGTGTGTGTGTATGTATTTATGTATGTATGTACGTATGTATGTACGTACGTACGTATGTGTGTATGTTTGTATGTGTGTATGTATGTGTGTATGTGTGTATGTGTGTATGTATGTGTGTATGTGTGTATGTTTGTATGTGTGTATGTATGTATGTATGTATGTATGCATGCCATGGATATTACATGTACATCACAATCTCAGTGGACCAAGAGCTGAAGGTATCCCAATTACATCTTTCATGACATTCTGCTGCTTAGCAAAAGTATCAGCTGTCCACCAATACGAAGTGTCACCATAAGTGATGTTATACGATCTCTGGCAGTAACAAGTGGAATTTACACCAAGATGTTTAAAATCATTATCGATGGTCGTGTTTATGTCAGTTTGTAGATTCCCACAATAACATTCCCATCAACTCTGTGCGTGTTTGGAAAAGTGGCAAGGAAACTGAAAACGGGAATGTTTTGTGTCATGGTCTACCAGATACTGTCATTGTTTTAGATTAATGCTGCCCACCTGGGTACCCCCTTTGTGTATAATTCTTTCACACACACAAGATGCCTGCCAGGTTAAGGAGAGGTCGGGGGAGAGGGGGGTCAGGATGGGGGGAGTGGTGTAAGGGAGAGCAGAGACCCTCTTGTCCACCCTACACCAAATTACCTTTGCGTGGTGTGTTTAGTTCAGTTCAGTTTAGTTTAGTTTAGTTTAGCTAAACTCTCAGGGGGATATCTGTACACTGCCCAGTGTCTCACTCTATCTCTGTCAGGGATATCTGTACACAGTCTGTTCAAGGTGCACTGAGTCTAGGTGTATATCTGAATGACAATAAAGTTTTCATTCAATCATTCCTGTCTGTCTGGAAGCTGGTGATCCACCGATAGAGGGGTTCAGTCACAGTCAACTCAGAAAGTTTGGAGCGTAGTAACTCCGGCACAATCAAAGATCTTATAGCGAAGCAAGATGGATTACTCTCACGCAAACGTGAGGGACGCTCATGGACGGATTCATGGGTGATTATAGGACACATTTTAGCAACCTGACTCCGCCATCTTGTTCCGCCATCTTGTTCCGCTTTCTTGCTCCCGCCTTCGTGCTTCCGGCCAAAAGATTGGATCCACAGCGGGGAGAGAGAGTGCGGGGCCCGGGGCAGCGGGGAGAGAGAGTGCGGGGCCCGGGGCAGCGGGGAGAGAGAGTGCGGGGCCCGGGGCAGCTGGGAGAGAGAGTGCGGGGCCCAGGGCAGCGGGGAGAGAGAGTGCGGGGCCCGGGGCAGCGGGGAGAGAGAGTGCGGGGCCCGGGGCAGCGGGGAGAGAGAGTGCGGGGCCCAGGGCAGCGGGGAGAGAGAGTGCGGGGCCCGGGGAAGCGGGGAGAGAGAGTGCGGGGCAGCGGGGAGAGGGAGTGTGGGGCCCGGGGCAGCTGGAAGAGAGAGTGCGGGGCCCGGGGCAGCGGGGAGAGAGAGTGCGGGGCCCGGGGCAGCGGGGAGAGAGAGTGCGGGGCCCGGGGCAGCGGGGAGAGAGAGTGCGGGGGGGCCAGGGGCAGCGGGGAGAGAGAGTGCGGGGCCCGGGGCAGCGGGGAGAGAGAGTGTGCGGGCCCAGGGCAGCGGGGAGAGAGAGTGTGGGGCCCGGGGCAGCGGGGAGAGAGAGTGCGGGGCCCAGGGCAGCGGGGAGAGAGAGTGCGGGGTCCGGGGCAGCGGGGAGAGAGAGTGCGGGGCCCAGGGCAGCGGGGAGAGGGAGTGTGGGGGCCCGGGGCAGCGGGGAGAGAGAGTGCGGGGCCCGGGGCACCGGGGAGAAGGAGTGTGGGGCCCGGGGCAGCGGGGAGAGAGAGTGCGGGGCCCAGGGCAGCGGGGAGAGAGAGTGTGGGGCCCGGGGCAGCGGGGAGAGAGAGTGCGGGGCCCGGGGGAGAGAGAGTGCGGGGCCCGGGGCAGCGGGGAGAGAGAGTGCGGGGCCCGGGGGCAGCGGGGAGAGAGAGTGCGGGGCAGGGCAGCGGGGAGAGAGAGTGCGGGGCCCGGGGCAGCGGGGAGGGAGAGTGCGGGGCCCGGGGCAGCGGGGAGAGAGAGTGCGGGGTCCGGGGCAGCGGGGAGAGAGAGTGCGGGGCAGTGGGGAGAAGGAGTGTGCGGGGCCGGGGCAGCGAGGAGGGGGAGGGCGGGGGCCCGGGGCAGGGGGGAGCGAGGAGTGTGCGGGGCCCGGGGCAGCGGGGAGAAGGAGTGTGGGGCCCGGGGCAGCGGGGAGAGAGAGTGTGGGGCCCGGGGCAGCGGGGAGAGAGAGTGCGGGGCCCGGGGCAGCGGGGAGAGAGAGTGCGGGGCCCGGGGCAGCGGGGAGAGAGAGTGCGGGGCCCGGGGCAGCGTGGAGAAGGAGTGCCCCAAGACAATGTTTCTTATTTAATGTCCCTTGTCTAGTCTGAAATAAAGTTCATTATTGGATTAGAAGAAATATAATTGTGTGTGTTATATACATTTATATAATTTTCATGTATGTGTGTTTATAAACATTTTATTCTTTAACAAGAATCAACAGAATTATGAACTAACAGAATTATGAATCTAACCCTATATCACGCACAAAAAGCCCCCCCCTGTCAATCACCCTGCGAGTCGGGTCGGTTCCGGTTACTACAAAATCAACTCAAACACTGCTTGTGAGCCATTTAAAAAGAAATGATTTAAAAAACATTTAAAAAGACAATTACCAGAATCAAATTTTATTCTTGTCAAGAAGTTTGAACTGACAGATTTATGAATCTGACCCACACAAACTGTTGCCCCGCAACATTGATTGCAGTGCGAGTCGGGTCGGGTTAGGTAGGCTCAGGTTGCTAAAATGGGCGTGGAAAAATGCCCATGATCCCCTTCATAGCGTACTACATGTCAGTCCATTGCATTTAGCAGGAGTAGGCTATCTTGCTTCGCTATAAGATCTTTGGGCACAATGGTGTTGAATGCAGAGCAAAAAATCAACAAACAAAATCCTCGCATAGGTCCCCTGGCGGTCCAGGTGCTGGAGGATGAAGTGTAGGCTCAGATTGACTGCATCATCCACAGATCTATTGGCCCAATATGCAAAATGCAAAGGGTCCAGCAGAGGGATTGTGATATTTTTCAGCTTGGCCAGCACAAGCCTTTCAAAGGTCTCCATGACTACAAGGTGAGTACGACAAGCCTGTAGTCATTAAGACCAGTAATCCTTACCTTTTGGGGTAAAGGGACAATAATGGAGACTTTGAAGCAGGCAGGGTCAGTGCATCTTTGTAGGGACTGGTTAAACATGAGTAATTGGGTGTGAAATGTTGGTGGGGATGGGAAAAGGTCCACTCTTTTCAGGCAGACAACGCACTCCCCCCCCCCCCCCCCCCCCCCCCCCCCCCCCCCACCGGGGCCGGGAGAAATGGGCACTCCCTTATCCCGTGGGCCAGATTTTTTTTCCGTTTTCTTTTTTGTTTTCCCTCGGGATTTTTTCTTACTCTGGGGGGGGGGGGGGGGGGGGGGGGGAAGGGGGGGGGGCGGTCGCACCCAATGCAACCCAATGCAACCCCTCTTCGAATGGCCATGTAGGAATTACAATACATTTCAGCTCCGAGCTGCTACATCTACTTTCTGACATAGGCAGGTTCTTAATATTATAAAGCACATACTAGTCGGGGCTACTACTAACAGGCACTATGATTGGCTAGCATGCAAAGGCCAATCTACACAAGGAATTAGGCTTGTTAAAAAATGCCAGACTTAATAGCAATGATGAGATTGGACGTTTTTTTTCAGATTTAGTCTGGAGATTGGTTCCAACCCGAAATGTCACCCATCCTTTTTCACCATACATGCTGCCTGACCCGCTGAGATACTCTGGCACTTTGTGTCTATCTTTGGTATAAAGCAGCACTTGCAGTTCTTTGTTTCTACTGAACGTAACTATCCATCTGCTCACTAATATCCTTGAGAGAAGGAGATTGGCCTGAATCTGTTTTGCCAGTAGGTGACTCCAGAAAAGACATCTAAGGCAGGCCTATCTAGGGATGAACCGTAATTACCTGTCTTTCCCCCAACAGCCACACCCCACAAACAAATAAATGTTGTAACACATATATCAGGCATAACAGCACGGAGAGATTCTGGGTGGCACTGTGGTGCAGCGGGTAGAGCTGCTGCCTCATCACGCCGGAGACCCGGGTTCAATCGTAACTTGCACTTTCTCTCTGTGACCACGTGGGTTTCCTCCGGGTGCTCCAGTTTCTTCAATTCCACGATGTACAGGTTTGTAGATTAAGTGGCTTTGGAAAAAATAAAATATAAAAATAAAATTGTCTTTTAATGTGTGGTGGGTATTAGAATATGGCAGGGAGTTGATAGGAATGTGGGGAGATTAAAATAAATGACAAGATGGGCTGAAGGGTCTGTTTGCATGCTGTATCTCTCTACTACGAGAAGTATATGCTGCCACATCAAGATACCGTTTGATCCTGACCTTGAGTGCTGTGTGTGTGTGCATGTGCGCGTGTGTGTGTGTATGAGTGTGTGTCTGTGTGCGCGTGCGAGTGTGCGTGTGTATATATTTGCATGTGCGTGCGCGCGCGTGTATGGGTCTGCGTATCTGAGCATGCGTTCGCAAGTGTATGAATGTGTGCGTGCGTATATATAGGCATGTGCGTGCGTGTACGCGCGCGCGTGTGTGTGTCTGTACATGTGTGAGTGTGTGTGTGCTTGCGTGCGCGTGTGTGTGTGAGAGTGTGTATGAGTGTGTGTGCATGTGTGTGCATGTATATGTGAGTGCGTGTGTGTTTGTGTGTGTGTGTGTGTGTGTGTGTGTGTGTGTGTGCGCGCACGTGTGTGTGTGTGTGTGTGTGTGAGAGTGTGTATGTGTGTGTGTGCATGTGTGTGCATGTGTGTGTGAGTGCGTGTGTGTTTGTGTGTGTGTGTGCGTGTGTGCGCGCAAGAGTCAAGAGTTCAAGAGTCAATTTAATTGTCATTTGGACCCCTGGAGGTCCAAACGAAATGCCGTTTCTGCAGCCATACATTACACACAAATAGACCCCAGACACAACATAATTACATTTAACATAAACATCCATCACATAGCTGTGATGGAAGGCCAAATAAACTTCTCTCTCCACTGCACTCTCCCCCCCCCCCCCCCCCCCGATGTCAGAGTCAAAGTCATAGCCCCCGGCTGGCGATGGCGATTGTCCCGCGGCCATTTAAGCCACGCCGGGTGGTGCGAGGTCGCACACCGCGTCTTGGTGTTGGAGCCCCCGGTGTGCGCTCGCAGAGTCCCGCGGCCATTCCAGCCGCGCGGGGCAGTGGTGTCAGGCCCCGCTCCAGGAGCTCTTCGACCCCGCAACTCGGGCGGGAGAAGTCGCCGCCGCAGAAGCCCCGAAAAGCGGTCTCCCCCCAGGGAGCCGTGGGCTCCCGGCGCCGTCGTCCACAGACCTGTAGAGAGCCTCCGACTCTCCAGCAGCAGCAGCAGCAGCAGCAGCAGCAGCAGCAGCAGCAGCAACAGCATCAGCAGCAGCAGCGCTCCTCCACCGCTCCGGACTCGGCCAGCTCCACGACGGCAAACGGTGAGTCGACACCTGAGTCCCCGGTCTCTTCCTGTTGGAGGCCGCTCCTTGTTGCGGCCACAACGACGACTGAGACCCGACGAGAAAAGGTCGGGTCTCCAGTGCAGGGAGAGATTCAAAAAGTTTCCCCCCCCCCCCCCCCACCCCCCCCCCCCCCCCCCCCCCACACACACACCCCAACATAAAATAACAAACACTACATAAAAACACAGACAAAAATAATAAAAACGCGGACAGGCTGCAGAGTCCGCTGCTGGCCAGAGCCGCGCCGCCTACCGGAAACGTGTGTGTGTGCGTGTGTGTATACGTGTGTGCGCGTGTAGTTTTCCCTGTGACCACGTGGGTTCTCTCTGGGTGTTCCGGTTTCCTCCCACATCCCAAAGACGTGCGGGTTTGCAGGCTAATGGCCCCACTATAAATTGCCCCATAGAGCGCAGGGAGTGGGTGAGAAAGTAGGATAACGTAGGCCCAGTTTGTACGGGTAGAAACATAGAAACAGATAATAGGTGCAGGAGTAGGCCATTCAGCCCTTCTAGCCAGCACCCCCATTCAATATGATCATGCCTGATCATATAAATCAGTCCCACGCTCCTGCTTTTCTCAATATCCGTTGATTATTTAAGCCCTAACAGCTAAATCTCAATCTCTCTTCAAAAACATCCAGTGAATTTGCCTCCACTGCCTTCTGTGGCAGAGAATTCCACAGATTCACAACTCTCTGGGTGAAAATGTTTTTCCTCATCTCAGTCCTAAATGGCCCATCCCATATTCTTAAACTGTGACCCCTGGATCTGGACTCCTTTAACATGGGGAACATTTTTCCTACATCTAGCATGTCCAATCCTTTAAGAATTTTAAGTGGTCGATTGTGATTGTTGATATCTCTAAACTGAACTGAACTGAACTGAACTAAACTAAACTAAACTAAACTAAACTAAACTAAACTAAACTAAACTAAACTAAACTAAACTAAACTAAACTAAACTAAACTAAACTAAACATAGAACAATACAGCACAGGTACAGATGCCTTGGCCCATAATACCTGGGCTGAACATGATACCAAGTTTCAACGGGGAATCTGTAAAGTCTAAACTGTACTCCCCTCCCCATTGTTACCCCTGCGCCCACCAAGGTAGAAACTCATATTCTCCGTGGACGGGCCAGGCTTGTCCTCCAATTTCACCCCGACTGCCTCTTGTCTCCGCTGGCCGCGTTGAGCGCCAGGATCTAGCCTCCTCTCCTCCTTCTCCCCCCACACGTGGCCAGAAGGGTCATGAGGTTGGAGCGGAACCTGTTGTCCATCCAACAGTAGATGAAGGGGTTCCAACAGGTGCTGCTCACGGCCACCCAGTGGAAGGCAAAGTAGAGGGTGTTGTTGAATTGGACGCATTGACCAGTGAGCAGGACGGTGTAGACGTTGAGGGGGAACCAACAGAGGGCAAAGGTCATGATGATGAAGATCATCTTGATGGTCCTCTTCTTCCTGCAACGTTGAGTGACGGCCTCGGCTTCTGTGACGGCAGCAATGGTTTCCCTCACCAATAGCTTCTTGCTCACCGCAGAGGAGGCTTCGGTGATCACCACCAACGGCAGGATGTAGATCCGCGTGAAGGTTGACTTGTCCATGCACCTCCTGAAGACTTCTGAAGGTTTTGGAAAAGCAGGGACACAAATAATCCTGATGATCTTCTATCTGTAAGGAAGGGACATGTGGAAAAAGTAGGTTAGAGGTTTCATGAGTTGAGGGTGTGGAGAACGGTGAGGTGATGAATCTGTGGAATTATTTGCCACAGAAGACTGTGGAAGCCAATGGATATTTTTAAGAGAGAGATAGTTATATTCTTGATTATAGACAATAGACAATAGGTGTAGCGGTACGCCATTTGGCCCTTCGAGCCGGCACTGCCATTCAATATGATCATGGCTGATCATCCACAATCAGTATCCCATTCATGACTTCTCCCCTTGACTCCACTATCTTTAAGAGCCCTATCTAGCTCTCTCTTGAAAGTATTCAGAGAACCGGCCTCCACCGCCCTCGGAGGCAGAAAATTCCACAGACTCACAACTCTCTGTGTGAAAAAGTGTTTTCTCATCTTCGTTCTAAATGGCCTACCCCTTATTCTTAAACTGTGGCCCCTGGTTCTGGATTTCCCCAACATCGGGAACATGTTTCCTCCTCTAGTGTGTCCAACCCCTTAATAATCTTATATGTTTCAATAAGATACGTCTCATCTTTCTAAATTCCAGGGATACCATCCCAGCCACTCCATCCTCTCAGCATATGACAGTCTCGCCATCCCGGGAATTAACCTTGTGAACATATGCTGCACTCCCTCAATAGCAAGAGTGTCCTTCCTCAAATTTGCGGACCAAAACTGCACACAATACCCAAGGGCTCTGTACAACTGTAATACACACTAGGGCTCTGTACAACTGCAGAAGGACCTCTTTGCTCCTACACTCAACTCCTCGCTGTCACCATAGCTGTCACTTGCCACTGGGGATTGTAAATCCCTGAATGTACTAAACTAATCAATTTATGCATCTGGTTACATCCAACCGGGATTGACACGGGCCTGTGTAAACCCGAAACCTCCTAGCAAAATCTTTATTTGGAGGTGACCGATCTAGAAGGTCAAGGAGTTGGACAATGAAGCCAAATTGGAGCTCATCTAAACGTCCAAACATCATCCTCAAAGGGATCGCCCCTATATCTGAAGATGTGTACACCCACAACACACGGCCTCGGGGATCCAGATGAAAACAGTAAAACCAGAAGGAAGCAAGGAGGTTGGTGCGAGAAGACATCGAATAAATAATTTTTGACACTCGTATCTTAAACAGTATCCGGAGATACACAATAGAATTTTACAACACATAATCTTTTAGTCCAGCTGATATATCGAGAGAGGAATTTGGAGGAGAACACCAAATGGATATTGGGCTATAGTATTTGCTGATGTTTCTACACGATATGGAACACCAGATGCCGATCTACTCGTATCCAGACATAATCACCAATTACCAAATATGTCAGGTTACACAAAAAAAAAGCTGGAGAAACTCAGCAGGTTTGAAGAAGTTCTCCTCTTCTCTCGCTGAGTTTCTCCAGCTTTTTTTTTGTGTAACTCTTCGATTCTCCAGCATCTGCAGTTCCTTCTTAAACAAAATACCAAATATGTCATATGGGATACAGACACTGGACATCAGCAACAGATGGGGTTTTTAGCTGCATTACAAGGGAAGAATTATTATCTACGCATTCCCTTCCTAACAAAATAGGATATGGCGCTTGACGCATCAAACATAGATCAGATCTCGGCTTTTTGGCTAAGATCAAGCATAATATCTGTTCTTATCAGTTTAAATATCTGATATGTCCCTTATCTAGGGACCATATATTAAAAAATAAATAAATAAACAAATAAAAAATAAAAATAAGAAATAAATAACATGATATATTCGTTTTAAGAACGGAAACCTTTTCTATATTAGGGCGACAGATAGCACAATGGGCTAAGAGTTCGGCTGGCGACCGGAAGGTAGCCGGTTCAAATCCCGCTTGGAGTGCATACTGTCGTTGTGTCCTTGGGCAAGACACTTCACCCACCTTTGCCTGTAATGGAATGTACGGCGGCAGGCGCGGGCACACCGCGACGCCCTGTGTCTCCCTTTCAAGGGAGATGCTAAAAAATGCATTTCGTTGTCTCTGTACTGTACACTGACAATGACAATAAATTGAATCATTTCATTTCATTTCATTTCATTTCATTTCATTTCATTTCATTTCTATTGTTAAGTATATTCGTTTTAAGAACGAAAATGGCAAGCATTGATTCAAAGGATGCTTACTATTTTTTCAGTACCCATAACAGGTGACCACGGACGTTATTTTTATCTAATTGGATGGCTCAGCTCTAGCAGTATAGAGCACTACCTAATGTGTTTACATTAGCACCTAGGTTATTTCAAAATATAACAACCAGCCGCACAATGGTAATGGCTTCTTTGGATGACATACTAATTGTGCGGAAACTTAGGACGGGCTGAACAAACTGTAACAGCCACTTAACAATTATTTGGAAACTAGGATTCATTATCCATCCAATTAAATCAAAATTAAAGCCTTCAAACTAAAGGGATTATTTGGGGTTCACCAATAACTCAGTTCCTCATGTCAGTAACTTTGCCAACAGAGGTTACAACCTTAATAGAGGCATACAGCAAAATCATTGACATGAGGATAAACCATCCATCAGACGGGTAGCAAGAATATTGGCAACATATGGTTTCCAGCCACATAATTCAGACCCTTACATTATAAAGATTTACAGAGGGCCAAAATATGAGCTCTTAAAATTAATGGTGATCATTTCGATAGAATGATGAAGCCATACAGAAGCCATATTGGAACTAAATGGTGGAAAGATAACATTGGGCATTGCTCCAATCCTATCATTGTCAGCAACCAAAAACTTAATAGCCACTTCGCAAATGACAAAGACACACGTCGTTTGTGGCAGGGATTTCATACCATCACTGACTACAAGCCCCCCCCCCCCCCCGCTGCGGATATGCCAAAACGACCCCTCTCTACCAGATGAACTGAACGAGTTCTACGCACGGTTTGAAGTTAAAAACAGCACCCAGACACGTGCACTACTGCCATCTCCCAGTGACCAGTCGCTCAGGCTGTCCGCAGCCGGAGTTAAAAAGGCCTTTGCCAGCATCAATCCACGCAAAGCTGCAGGGCCGGACAACATTCCTGGATGCGTTTTAAGAGACTGTGCCGAGCAACTGAAAGATGTCTTCACAGACATTTTTAACTTCTCACTCAGCCAGGCAGTAGTGCCCAACTGTCTTAAGAGTGCCACCATCGTCCCTGTCCCGAAGAAACCAAACCCAGCCTGCCATAATGACTTTCGACCAGTGGCTCTAACACCCATAGTAATGAAGTGCTTTGAGCGACTGGTTATGCAGCATATCAAAAATAGTCTACCTGCAGACCTAGACCCACTGCAGTTCGCCTACAGAGCCAACCGATCCACAGAGGACGCAGTCTCAACAACACTGAACCTCGTACTGTCACATCTCGATCGGAAAAATACCTATGCCAGGATCCTCTTCATAGACTTCAGCTCTTGTTTCAATACAATCATTCCGCAGCAGCTGGTGGAGAAGTTGGAGCTATTGGGGGTTGATGCTGGCACATGCAACTGGGTCCTGAACTTTCTATCGCAACGGCAGTAGACAGTCAGGGTGGGCAGTAGGACATCAAAAACCATAGCCGTGAGCACTGGCTCACCCCAAGGCTGTGTCCTAAGCCCCCTGCTGTTTAGTCTGCTAACACACGACTGTACTGCTAGACTCAATAACAACTTCATCAACAAGTTCGCTGATGATACAACAGTGGTGGGTCTCATCACTGACAATGATGAATCGGCGTAAAGGATGGAGGTGGAGCTGCTCACAGGTTGGTGCAAATCCCACAACCTCATTCTCAATGTAGGTATGTTACAAAACCTACCTGAATCGCCATTGGGAATCTGCCCACAGCCAGGCCCGCGATTTTGGCGCTGTTTGGAGGGGGCGGGTTTAAAACGCGATTTTTACTAGGCTGTACTAATCGCACATGTTCAGCCTAGTAAATCATTAACGAAAAATCGCTGCAAGACCCGGTCGCAAAAGGTATTATTAGTTTTATAGGCCTCGATAATATAGTTATAATAGTTTAAAATTACTCTCTGATTCCGCAACATCTCGCAGCCCCAGGGTTTTATAAAGCAAACAATTAAAGGTATGTACCTTATTTTTACATTAAATGGGGCATATATATAACCCTATATATCAAGTTATCTATAGCGAGTAGTTCATTTTGGGCTTTTTATATCCCGCAGTATTTTTCTTGGCATTTGAGGGCACTAATCCAGCGCTATGTCAACGTTCTAAACCAGCGCGTTCACAGAAACCCACTAGAAAGCCGATTTAAATGGGCATTTATTTACAGCAATTGAACACTAAATTCCTTCCATTTGGCCTATAAATTAATGTAAATTAGATATAAAAATCATGTTATATTGTGAATTATTTGTGAATAATCTTTGGACACTTAGGCTATTTAAAAATGTTAATCTTTCCTTAAGAAATGGGCCTTTGATTATCCAAGATCACAGCTTTTTTGTAATGTCCATTGAAAATCAATAGGGAACAAGATGCTAATTTCCGAGTATGAAAATGGCCATAACTTTTTTAATACTTGAGATATGAAAGTGAATTTGGTGTCAAATTAAACTTATTGTTATGCTTTATCTGATGGGATAAATTGCAGACTTGATTTTTAAAATCTCAAAATTTTGTAACATTGCTACTCAATGTGGTAAAAACTAAGGAGATGGTGGTTGACTTCATGAAGGCGGGGAAACAACACCACACACCTCTGCACATCGATGGAGCTGATGTGGAAAGGGTCAGCAGCGTGAAGTTCCTAGGACTCCACCTGTCAGATGACCTGACGTCCACGGCCAACACCACAGCACTGGTCAAGAGAGCCCAGCAGCGACTACACCCTCTCCGAAGACTACGTAAAGCAGGTCTCCCCACTACACACCTACGGACTTTTTATAGGGGGACAATCGAGAGCACATTGACCTACGGCATCACTTCCTGGTTCGGGAGCTGCAAGGCGTACGAACGGCACCAACTAGACAGGATTGTGAAGACCGCCAGCAGGATTATTGGTGCTCCACTCCCTTTCCTGCTGGACATATACAGGAAGAGATGTATCAGCAGAGCCATCTCCACCATCAAAGACCCCTACCACCCATTGCATCACATATTCTCCATCCTGCCATCTGGGAAGAGGTACAGGAGCATTAGCTGCAAAACCAGCAGGATGCTCCTCAGCTTCTTCCCGCAGGCTATAAGACTGATAAACGGACTTTGCCCCCTGCCAAAGTATCGCGTACCAACCACCAACCTGGACACACTGCAGCAGAGCCACTGTTGTTCCGCTGCCGATCGGAACGCCTGTTGAATGTTTAGTAGAGTGTTAAATTTGTTCATGATATATGTATTTTTATTTCTATTTATTTTTAATGCACACTGAATGGACACTGGTTGAACAACGTTTTTTTTGTTTCATCAAGGTATGTGAATACTCAGGAAATGACAATAAAGATATACAATACAACCAGTCTATGGTCCTACATATGCATGCTATGCACTAGGATGGTGTGCTACCAATTCCATCTCCAGCTGTGGAAGAAGATGGAATACACAGGAAGCATCATTATTACTAACACTGGGCATAACTACCTGGAAATGTTGGGTGTTTTTTCATGGCCTAAAGTCATGTTGCTCTGGAATATGTTAAACAGGTTATTAGATTATAAATTAACAATACTACTGTGGTAGCACATATCAACTGTGGTAGCACATGGGTGAAAGTGAATCTACATCATGTAACAAACTGGCCAACACAATTTGGCAACCTCATCAGTAGGGGTGTTTTAATAGTACCCCACTGACCTACCCAACCATGGTTCTCGGTGGTACTGGGAATGAGATTAGAACCATGCAGCACCATCCTAAACAGACGATGAAGTATGGGGAAAACCACCCGTGCCATGAACATATAAATCGCTTAAATCATAGAGTCTGAAAGCGCCGCTATTACATCTGGGACTGACGGCCAGAGCAATGGACATGATCACAGTGGGCCACAGACAATCAACCTAAAGACAATGTCTAAAATACATAAACTAATGGGAGATGTGTTGCAACCATAATACATCATCCAGCCTGTTTGGCAGCTTTGTTAACCTACAGGGGCTTAGTATTAGTGACATCAACTGTGCCAGAAGTGGTCCATCTACTTACCTATGGCAAGAGAACGGAACAACAGCTTATGGGGGACAATTTTATGGGAATTCCCCAAAGACCGGGTATTCCCAAATATGGGACATCAGCATCGTCTTAACGTTGTTAAAGAACTGGGCTCCAGCCACAGCGCTGTCATTACAGGTTTTGACATTTCACAAAACTGTCATGCTGATGGCTTAGGTCACGGCACTAAGGACTCAGTCCCTACCAAATTAAGGCTGGATAACTAGACCAGTTCACCTGGCAACTTACACTTCTATATTCAGGAATTAGGGAACTAAACAGACAGGGGTCAGCGGGCCTTAAAATAACATTTTTAGAGCCTACCCTACAGATGATTGACTGTGTTGTGAGACATCTACAAATATACATGGAACAAACCAAGACCATCAGTGGCACAGAAGAGGAACTTCTCATCAACTACAGGCAGCCTCATTAAAGAATAACAGGCCAGGCCAGCTAAATGGCTAACATAGTATTGACCAAAGTTGGTGTTAAACACTAACTGGGTTAAAATCTCACTCCACCAGGCTGCAGCAACGTCGGCAGCATTTAAATTGGAGGTTCCCATGGATAAAATCCTCAGGACTGCAGGATGGCCATCGGAAAGAACATTCTATAGATTATAACTAATGGAAACGGGAATTTTTCAGAAACATTGTTAAGTTTCTGTCCCATAATTTACCCCAAAAAACAGGGGCTATCAATTATTATTAACTTTATGGTTATTTATATATATCATATTGATGTTTAATATGTTATCACTATTCTCCCCAAAACCAAGGCAGACGTGATGATGGACTCGTTCCACGGCTTGAATCACAGAGCTTTGAAATCTTCATGTAGTCACTCACGTGACTCCGAAGTAAAATAGTAAGATTAAACAAGAACTTACCAGTTCGAAGTTTGATCTGTATTTTATGAGGAGTAACGTTGAGGGAATACATGCCCTCCGCTCCCACCCTTGATCATAAACACGACTGGTATCTTTTCTCTAATCTTACTATGCTTAAGTCATGACAGGTATCTGTGATTCACTCCGCTGCTTTGAAGAATGGCATGCATGCGTACTGACGGGCTCTTCATGTATTCCCTCAACGTTACTCCTCATAAAATACAGATCAAACTTCGAACTGGTAAGTTCTCGTTTAATCTTACTATTAAAGTTACCCATGATAACTGCTACACGCATCCCTAATTTCCTGTTTGATGCTATCCCCAACCTCCCTACTGCTGTTTGGTGGGCTGTATACAACTCCAACACAAAGTCATTAAAAGTAGGGATGCAGGTGAAGCAGGCAGTGAAGGAGGCGAATGGTATGTTAGCATTCATTGCAAAAGGATTTGAGTATAGGAGGTGGGAGGTTCTACTGCAGTTGTACAGGGTCTTGGTGAGACCACACCTGGAGTATTGCGTACAGTTTTGGTCTCCAAATCTGAGGAAGGACATTCTTGCCATAGAGGGAGTACAGAGAAGGTTCACCAGACTGATTCCTGCGATGGCAGGACTTTCATATGAAGAAAGACTGGATAGACTTGGTTTGTACTCGCTAGAATTTAGAAGATAGAGGGGGGATCTTATAGAAACGTACAAAATTCTTAAGGGGTTGGACAGGCTAGATGCAGGAAGATTGTTCCCGATGTTGGGGAAGTCCAGAACAAGGGGTTACGGATAAGGGGGAAATCTTTTAGGACCGAGATGAGGAAAACATTTTTCACACAGAGAGTGGTGAATCTCTGGAATTCTCTGCCACAGAACGTAGTTGAGGCCAGTTCATTGGCTATATTTAAGAGGGAGTTAGATGTGGCCCTTGTAGCTAAAGGGATCAGGGGGTATGGAGAGAAGGCAGGTACAGGATACTGAGTTGGATGACCAGCCATGATCATACCGAATGGCGGTGCAGGCTCGAAGGGCCGAATGGCCTACTCCTGCACCTTGTTTCTATGTTTCCTGCCCTTGGCTATTTTGCAGTTCTACCCATACAGATTCTACAGCATCCAAGCTAATTCTCTCCTTACTATTGCATTAATCTCCTCTTTAACCAGCAATGCCATCCCACCTCCTCTTCCTTTCTGTTTACCCTTCCTGAATATTGACTCCCCCTGCAAATTGAGCTCCCAGCCTTGGTCATCATGGAGTCATGTCTCTGTAATCCCAACTATATCATATCTGTTAACTACTAGCTGTGCATTCAATTCACCCACCTTATTACGAATGCTCCTCACATTAAGGCACAAAGCTTTCAGGTTTGTTTTCCTATTCTCCCCTCCCTTTGTTACGGCCCTCTGTCTCCTTGCTGTTCCCATCCCCCTGCCCTGTTAGTTTCAACGTGACCTTTCCTACACTCTCTTTCCCATTAACTGCACGCATACGCTTCCACATTGTTCACCCCACCCCCCCCCACTGTTTAGTTTAAACCCACTTGTACCGGAATGTCAGTCCCTCTCCAATTAAGGTGCAACTTTTGTACAGGTCACCCCTGCCCCAGAAGAGATCCCAGTGTCTAGAAATCTAAATCCCTGCTCCATGCACCAACTCCACAGCCATCTATTCAGATCCCCTTTCTCCCTGTTCTTACCCTCACTACACGAGAGTGAGGGAGTGGGGGAGGTTTGAAGTGGTGTCTTAGTACAGGGGCTGCAATATCCATTAGCTGTTGTCTGATAATGTCAGCAAACTGTGTGTGGAAACCAGTGACCAGTCTCAGCAGCAGTACCGCGGCAGAGAGAGGTGCAGAGAGAGAGAGAGAGCTCTGCTCACAACACAGGTGAGGAGAGAGAGGGAGAGAGGGAGAGAGAGGAGAGAGTGAGAGAGAGAGAGAGAGAGAGAGAGAGAGAGAGGGTGAGGTGAGAGGGAGAGAGGGAGAGAGAGGGAGAGAGGGTGAGGGTGAGAGGGAGAGGAGAGAGAGGGTGAGGTGAGAGAGTGAGGAGAGAGAGAGAGAGAGAGAGAGAGAGAGAGAGAGAGAGAGAGAGAGAGAGAGGGAGAGGAGAGAGAGAGAGAGAGAGAGAGAGAGGAGAGAGAGAGGGTGAGAGAGAGATAAAACGTGAGAGGGTGAGGTGAGAGAGGGTGAGGTGAGAGGGGGTGAGGTGAGAGGGGGCGAGGTGAGAGGGGGTGAGGTGAGAGGGGGTGAGGTGAGAGGGGGTGAGGTGAGAGGGGGTGAGGAGAGAGAGGGTGAGGAGAGCGCGGGTGAGGTGAGAGGGGGTGAGGTGAGAGGGTGAGGTGAGAGAGGGTGAGGTGACAGGTTGTCTCGAACCTACAACCCCTTTGTCTCAGAGTCTGGGAGAGTCGGAAGGGGCTGGCAGGCGGACAAAGGGCCGAGCGGACTGTAGACTGGAGCTGCCAATGTGGTTTGTGTTTCCAGGTCGGGGAGAGATCCCTCTACGACGGCAGAAAAGACTGAAACGGCAGATCATCAGAGGCAGCGACTCGCGACCGGGAGACTGACTCTGGCAAGTCAGTGTGCAGAAGGTGAAGACACACGTGTGTGGTGGATCCAGCCTCTGCAACTGCTGGGTGCTGACTGTAGCTCACTGTCTCTTCAAACTAAGGTGAGCAAGACCAGGGACAAGTGTATATTGATGGGTCTCCCTCGATACCTTCCTCCCAGCCAGATATGTGTAAACTGGCCGGTGTCTCTCAATCCCCCTCTCAGGGGGGATATGTGTAAACTGGCCGGTGTCTCTCACTCCCTCTCAGGGGGGATATGTGTAAACTGGCCGGTGTCTCTCACTCCCCCTCTCAGGGGGGGGGGGGATATGTGTAATCTGGCCGGTGTCTCTCAATCTCTCCCAGGGGGGATATGTGTAAACTGGCCGGTGTCTCTCACTCCCCCTCTCAGGGGGGATATGTGTAAACTGGCCGGTGTCTCTCACTCCCCCTCTCAGGGGGGATATGTGTAAACTGGCCGGTGTCTCTCACTCCCCCTCTCAGGGGGGATATGTGTAAACTGGCCGGTGTCTCTCACTCCCCCTCTCAGGGGGGATATGTGTAAACTGGCCGGTGTCTCTCAGTCCCCCTCTCAGGGGGGATATGTGTAAACTGGCCGGTGTCTCTCACTCCCCCTCTCAGGGGGGATATGTGTAAACTGGCCGGTGTCTCTCACTCCCCCCTCTCAGGGGGGATATGTGTAAACTGGCCGGGCCGGGGGGGATGTGTCTGGCCGTGTCTCCCTCTCTCCCAGGGGGGGATATGTGTAAACTGGCCGGTGTCTCTCACTCCCCCCCTCTCAGGGGGGATATGTGTGTAAACCCTCCCGGTGTCTCTCAGTCCCCCCTCTCAGGGGGGATATATGTGTAAACTGGCCGTGTCTCTCACTCCCCCTCTCTCAGGGGGGGGATATGTGTAAACTGGCCGGTGTCTCTCTCTCTCTCGGGGGGTGTAAACCCCTCTCTGGGGGGATGTGTGTAAACCGGCCGGTGTCTCTCTCTCCCCCTCCCTCTCGGGGGGGATATGTGTAAACTGGCCGGTGTCTCTCACTCCCCCTCTCAGGGGGGGGGATATGTGTAAACTGGCCGGTGTCTCTCACTCCCCCTCCCAGGGGGATATGTGTGTAACTGGTGTAAACTGGCCGGGATATGTGTCTGGCCGTGTCTCTCTCTCCCCCTCTCAGGGGGGGGATATGTGTAAACTGGCCGGTGTCTCTCAGTCCCTCTCAGGGGGGATATGTGTAAACTGGCCGGTGTCTCTCACTCCCCCTCTCACGGGGGATATGTGTAAACTGGCCGGTGTCTCTCTCACTCCCCCTCTCAGGGGGGATATGTGTAAACTGGCCGGTGTCTCTCACTCCCTCTCAGGGGGGGGATGAGTAAACTGGCCGGTGTCCCTCAGTCCCCCTCCCAGGGGGGATATGTGTAAACTGGCCGGTGTCTCTCACTGCCCCCCTCCCACAAGATTATCCTCACACTGATGGGTGTCTCACCCCCCCCCCCTCTCTCTCCCAGGGGGGATATGTGTAAACTGACCGGTTTCTCTTTGTCCCTCTCTCTCTCGTAGGGGATATATGTACACTGAGTCCGTGCCGACCTCCACACACTAACACAACCCTGCACATAAGAGGGATTTCTTTTTTACATTTCACGCCAAACCAATTAACCTACAAACCTGTACATCTTTGGAATGTGGGAGAAACGGAATATCTCGGAGAAAACTCACGCAGATCAAGGGGAGAACTGGGAAACTCCGTGCAGACAGCAGCCGTGGTCAGGATCCAACCTGGGTCGTCTGTCTGTCTGTCTGTCTGTCTGTCTGTCTGTCTGTCTGTCTGTCTCTATGGATGTGGAGACCAAGTCAATGGGTCGTTTTAAAGTGGAGATTGACAGATTTGTGATTAGTGAGGGTGTCAGGAGTTTATGAGGCGAAGGCAGGGGAATGGATTTGAGGGGGAAAGACCTGATAAGCAGAATGGCGTAAATCTGTTCCTATCATTTCTGAACGTGATGTACTTCAATGGATCAAAGGTGGGGAGGGGGACAGGTAAGGGATGAACAGTCTAGAAAAATGGTGAAAAATGCACAAAGGCTTCACCCTTGTGGAGTCTTGCTCTGTAAATCATCGACTGAAATGGAATAAGTGGGTCGTGAGGATGCTTGCAATTTGCATGATACAGGGCCGTTCTGTTCAGTTTATTGTTACGTGTACCGAGGTACAGTGAAAAGCTTCTGTTACGTGCTATCCTGTCACCATTTACAGTGGACAGATAAATGATAAGTGAATAACGTTTAATGCAAGGTAAAGCCAGCAAAGTCCATTCAAGGATAGCACGAGGGTCATCAATGAGGCAGATAGTAGTTCAACACCGCTCTCTGCTTACGGTAGGATGATTCAGTTGCCTGATAACAGCTGGGAAGAAACTGTCTCTGAATCTGGAGGTGTGCATTTTAAACACTTCTATACCTTTTGCCTGATGGGAGAGGGGAGTAGAGGCCAGGGTGCAAATCGTCCTTGGTTATGCTGCGGTGTTACTTTAGTTTAGTTTACAGATACATTGTGGAAACAGGCCCGTCTGCCATCTGAGTCTGTGCTGACCAACGGTCACCTCATACACTAGATTAGTTTAGTTTAGAGACACAGCATAGCAACAGGCCCTTCAGCCCACCAAGTCGTTGCCACCATCATTCATGCACTGGTTTATTTTAGGTTAGTTTAGAGATACAGTGTGGTAACAGACACCATCACTCTAATCCACACCGACCAGCAATCACCTTGTTTACTAGTTCTATCATACTCACCAGGGACAATTTACAGAAACCGATTAACCTACAAGCCCATTAGTAAAGTCTTCTTGGACGACTGCTGTGACATTCTCTTTAATGGACCGAATGGGCTAATTCTGCTCCTATCACTTATGAACCGATGAATCTGTGGCCCAAAGTGCCTGTTTCCGCTCGGTATCTCTAAACTAACCAAAAAAAGCATCAAAAAAGTCTGTCTGCCTGCCTGGACCGGCCTGATCTCTCGGTTTCCAAACACTTTAATTCCCCATCCCATTCCCACACTGACCTTTCAGCCCATTGCGAGTGAGGCTCCACTCAAATTGGAGGAACAGCATCTTATATTTCACTTGGGGAGCTTGAATATTGATTTCTCTAACTTCAAGTAACCTATGCATTCCCTCTCTCTCTATCCCTCCCTCATCTAAGTCATATCAGCCTCTCGTTCTCACCCTCACCTAGCGAACAGCTAACAATGGCTGGTTTATTTTATCATCTTTACTCTTTTGCATATCTTTCATTCATTTGCTCTATATCTCCCTATATCACCATCTATATCTCTCAACTCCATTTCCCCTGACTCTCAGTCTGAAGAACTACATGCATTACACACAGACATGACACCTACGCACAGACGCACTACATATAGTTCAGACACTTACCCGCAGTCACACACCCGCACATACTCACACACACATACACACAGAGACACATGCACACACTCACACACATACTCACACACATACACACACATAGACACACTCACACATGTACACACACAGACTCATACACAAGCACACACACACACAGTAACACTGCACATAATACACACACACACACACACACATATACACACACACACAGTAACACTCACACATATACACACACACACACACACACACACTAACACATACACACACACACTCACACATATACACACACACTCACACTCACACACACATACACACACACACACAGTAACACTGCACATAATACACACACACACACACACATATACAGACATACACACACAGAGACACAGACACAGAGACACAGACACACAGACACACACACACACACTCACACATACACACACACACACACACACACACATACTGACACATACACACACACACACACACACACTCACACATACACACACTCACACACACACACACACACACTCTCACACACACACACACACACACACACACAGATTCAATTATGCTGTATTTGGCAATATTTATCAATTTTAAGACATAACTATTTAGTTTGTAGACTGCACACTAGAGAATGTTTGGATTGTACCCGTGTCTGTGGCGCAGTAAGGCAGTAGCTCTACCGCTGCGCCACCGTGCCGTGTCGTTGCGTTCCACCGTGCGCTGTTGAGTATAGTTCACCACAGTGAAGCAGCGGTAGAGTTGCTGCCTCACAGTGACAGTGACCCGGGTTCGATCCTGACTACGGGTGCTGTCTGTACGGAGTTTACACGTTCTCCCAGTGACTGTGGGGGTTTTCTCCAGGTTCTCCAGTTTTCTCCCACATTCCAAAGACGTGCCAGTTTGATGGTTAATTGGCTTCAGTAAAGATTGTAAATTGTCCCGAGTGTGTGTAGGATGGTGCTAGTGTGCGGGGTGATCGCTGGTCGGCACAGTCTGGGCACTCAGTGGGCCGAAGGGCCTGTTTCCTCGCAATATCTCTAAAGTAAAATAAACTAAGTAATGTTTTTCTTTGAATATTCACTCCCTCTCAGAGGGGGGAAGAAGGTGAGAGAGATAAGGAGGGGAGGGTGAAGAGAAGGAAGTGGAGAGAGAGGAGGGAAGAGAGGGAATGAGAGAATGGGAGTAAGGCAGAGAGAGTTGCGGGAGGAGACGGTGAGGAAGAGACAGAAAGAGTGTGAGTGGGGGAGGTTTGAAGTGGCGTTTTATTATAGGGGCTGAAATGTCCTTTTCCTGCTGCCCATTGATCTCATAATGTCAGCAAACTGTGGTTGAGGCACGTCACCTTACCCTCTATACCGAAGGTCCCATTGCAGTCCTGAGGGAGGGAGTGCAGCGCTCTTTGCCATGGTGTTTGTCAGGTGTGATTTGGGGGTGGAGGTTGGGTAGTCAAAGTGTCAAACCACGGAAACAGGCCCTTCGGTCCCATATCTATGTCCACCAAGATATTTAAATGAGCTGGGCCCATCAGCTCGCATTTGGCCCATGTCCTTCTCAGCTTCTCAGATCCAGCGCTCCACACATGGTGAGTCTTTGCATTCTTTCCAAGACCACCTCTTTTCTCCCTTCCACCAATTCATATGTTGATAAGTCATAGGAGCAGAGGTAGACCATTCGGCCCATCGAGTCTAATCCATCATACTATTATGGCTGATCTAACTGCCCTCTCAACCTCATTCTCCTGCCTTCTCCCCATAACCTCTGCACCCTTACACATCAAGTATCTGTCAGCCTCCGCCATAAAATATCTATTGCCGGCTTCCACAGCCTTATGTGGCAATGAATTCCACAGATTCACCATCCGCTGACTAAAGAAAGTCCTCCTCATCTCCTTTCTAAAGGTACATCATACTCTGAGGCTCTGCTCTCTCTTCAGTTGAGTTTAGAGATACAGCGCGGAAACAGGCCATTCGGCCCAACGAGTCCGCACATTATCACTACCCTACACACACACACACACACACACACACACACTAGGGACAAGTTTACACATGCACCATACACCTACATACCACATCTTTGGAGTGTGGGACGAAACGGAGAATCTCAGAGAAACCCCACTCGGTCACTGGGAGAAGTACAGACAACACCCGGAGAGTCACCGGGGCTGCAACTACCGCTGCGCCACCGTGGTCGCCTTGGTTCTAGACTCTCCCACGTGGAAACATCCACATCTACTCTATCCAGGCTTTTCAATATTTGGTAAGTTTCAATTAGGTCCCGCCCCCCCTCGCCCCTCATCTGTGCAAACTGAAACATTCTGTCCCCATTCTCTCCCTCCCTCTCCCTCCCTGCTACCCTCCCTCGTTCACCATCCCCCCCACCCCTCCCCGACTTCTCTCCCCTTCATCTCTCCCTCCCTCCATTTCCTTTTCAGCTGAAAGATCGTACAAACTCCACACAGATATCACCCGTTGCCTTGATAGATCCCGGGTCTCTGACGCAGCAACTCTACTTGATGGGCCGAATGGCCGAATTCTGCTTCTATTACTTATGCACTGATGAACTTCTCCAGAGATGCTGCCTGGCCCGCTGAGTTACTTCACACTCTCTCGGCCCCTCTATTCCCTTCCTACCCACAGGGATGCCGACACACCACAACGCCCTCCCTTACACCTCTTTCCCCGAACTCTATGTACCCCTCCCCTCCCCTCCCCTCCCCTCCCAGTCTCTCCGTTTGTGAAGAATACATTAGGATGCCGGTATCTCTCGCAAACACTGAGACTGGAGCCGCACAGACTCAAACTCATCAAACACCCACTACTGAGCGTACCTTGCAATTTCAATCGCATCGCAAACTGACCAGAACTTCACAAGTTCACCTGGAGTTTGAGCGGATCTCTGCTTTCACTGGGAAACCGACAAGACCTCTAACTCCACCCAAACACTGCTTCCAATTTCACGTGGAGATTGACTGGATCTTCCAATTTCAATAGGACATTGACTGAAACTAAGTTCACCCATGAAATAACGGGACCCTTGGATTCCACCCAAGAGTCTGCCCGAACTTTACAATTTCACTTGGGACAGTCCGGTTCCCTCAATCCCATCCGAGAATTGATCTCACCTTCAATCCCACCCACCCGGAGACTGACGGGCAGAATGACGGGGGGTGAAACCCGCCTTGTGGGTGGCTGTCACGTCATTGGTCATGAGGTGATAATACTTCTCACTGTGAATGGAATAAAAGCAGAACCAGACGAGGGAACATTGTTACATCGCAGCCTCTTGGCCAGGTCGAAGCTTCTTGACAATGTCAAACGGCGACAGTCTCCCGGAGTTGCTGCTGCCGGTCATACAACGCTTCGAGACCCAGAACCTCGCCATTAAGGTTCTGTTTGCCGTGGCTTATACCATCATCATTAGCCTCTCACTCTTCAGCAACCTCCTAGTATGTTACACAGTCTTGAAGAACTGGAGATCAATGAGGAACTCACACCTCTTCATTCTCAACATTGTCGCGGTGGATATGCTGTTGACACTCGTCAACAGTACTTTTGCCCTGGTAAGACTTTGTACCTTTTTCATGAGCGGAGGTTTAATTACTGCACCGCGTGTTATGCTGTGTTGATATTGGAGAGAAGGTAGTGAGACGGGGTTGGGAGGGAAAGATTGATCATTTATAAGGCAGGGGTCTCCAGACTATGGTCGGCGGGCCACATCCGAGCCGCCACAAGATTTGATCTGACCCACAGCAAGATCTTCAAACTCTCTGCCCCCTCTCTCCCCCTCTCTGCCCCCTCTCTCTCCCTCTCTGCCCCCTCACTGCTCCTCTCTCCGCATGTCTCTCTCCCCATCTCTCTCCCCCTCTCTCTGCCCCTCTCTGTCTCTCTCTCTACCCCTCTCCATACCCTTCCTCTCTCCCTCTCTCTCCTGCCTTCTCTCCCCTCTATTTCATCCCTCTCTCTCCCCCTCTCTCTTCCACCTCTCTCTCCCCCTCATCCTCCTCCTCTCTTCCCCCTCCCATCTCTCTCTCTCCCCCCTCTGTCCTCCCCCCCGGTCCCCCCTGCAGCCCCCCTCCCCGCCCACCTCTATCCCCCCCCTCCCTCCCTCAGTCCCTCCTCTCCCCCCTCTCCTCTCTCCTCCCTCCCTCTCTCTCCTCTCTCCCCTCTCCCCTCACTCTCTCCCCTCGCCCTCTCTCCCCTCTCCCTCTCCCCCTCTCTCCCCCCCCCCTCAGTCCCCCCTCTCTCCCTCCTCTCTTTCCCCCTCTCTCCTGCCCCCTCCCCTCTCTCTCCCCATCTCTCCACTCTCCCCCCCCTCTCTCCCCTCCCTCCCTCCCCTCTCTCCCTCCCCTCTCTCTGTCCCCCCCTTCCTCTCTCTGTCTCTCTCTCTCCCCCTCTCTCTCCCCCTCTCTCCCCCTCTCCCCCTCTCTCTCCCCCCCCTCTCCCCCCTCTCTCTCTCTACCCCCCTCTCTCCTCCTTTCCCCTCTCCCCCTCTCCCCCTCCCCTCTCTCCTCTCTCCTACCTCCCTCTCTCCCCGCTCTCTCTCTCCCCTCCCCCCTCTCTCTACCCCCCCCCCCCCCTCTCCCCCTCCTCCCCCCCCTCTCCCCCCACACTCGATCTCTCTCTTTTTTTTCCTTTCAAAGTCTTTATTCCTCCACAGCTCTCTCCCTCTCTCTCTCCGTCCTTCCTCATGTCTCTCTCCCTCCTCCCTCTCTGCCCCCCTCTGTCCCCCCTCTCTCCCCCCTCTCCCCCCCTCCCTCCCCCTCCTCCCTCCCCCCTCTCCCCTCCTCTCCCCCTCTCTTCCCCCCTCCCACCTCCCCCCCTCTCCCCCTCCTCTTCCTTTCCCCCTCTCTGCTCCCCCCCTCTCTCCCCCCTCCACCACCCTCTCTACCCCCCTTCTCCCCTTCCCTCTCTACCCCTCTCTTTATCCACTGTTCCCCTCTCTCCCCCACCATCCCTGTACCCCCCTCTCCCCCCCCCCCCCTCCCCTCCCCCCCTCTCCCTCCTCTCCCCCTTCCTAAATTCCCCCCCCCTCTCCACCCTCTCCTCTCCCCACCCCCTCCCCCTCTCCTCCCCTCTCCTCCCCCCTCTCCTCCCCCTCTCTCTCTCCCCTCACTCACCTTCTCACCTCCCCCCTCTCCCCCTCTCCTCCCCTCTCTCCCCCCCCCCCCTCTCCCCCCCCCCCTCCTCCCCCCCCCCCCCCCCCTCCCCCCCCCTTTTCTCTCCCCCCCTCTCTCCCCCCTTCCCTCTCTCCCCCTCTCTCCCCTCTCCCCCCCCCCCCCACCCCCCCCTCCCCTCCCCCCCCTCCCCCTCTCCCCCCCTCCCTCCTCCCCTCCCCTCTCTCCCCTCTCTTCCCCCCCTCTCCCTTCTCCTCCCCCCCCCTCTCCCCCCTCTCCCTCCCCTCCCCCATCCCCCTCCTCCTCCCTCTCTCTCCCCCCCTCCCCCCCCTCTCTCCCACCCCCCTCTCCTCTACCCCCCTCTTCTTCCCCCCTCCCCCTCCTCTCCCTCCTCCCTCCCTCCCCCTCCTACCCTCTCCCCCTCCCCCTCTCCTCTCCCCCCCCCCCCCCCCTCTCCTTCTCTCCCCCTCTCTCCCCTACCCCCTCTCTCCCTCCCCTCTCTTCCCCCTCTCTCCTCTCCCCCCCTCTCACCCATCTCTCCTCTCCTCCCCCCCCCTCTCCCCTTTTCCCCTCCCTCTCCCTCCTCTTCCCCCTCTCTCCCCCTCCCTCTCTCCCCCCCTCCACCCCCCCCTCTCCTCCTCCCCCCCCTCTCTCTCTCCCCCCCCCCTCCCACCCCTATCTCCCTCCCTCCCCCCCCCCCTCCTCTCTCCACCCCCTCTCTCCCATCTACCCCCTCTCCCCCCTCCCCCCCTCCTCTCCCCCCCCTCCCTCCCTCCTCTCCCCCCTCTTGCCTCCCTCCTCTCCCCGGTCTCGCCCCCTCCTCTCCTCTCTCCGCTCTCTCTCCCCCTCTTCCCTCTCTGCCTCCACCCCTCTCACCTCTCCCCCCCCCCTCTTCCATTCCTACCCCCCCCTCTCCCTCCCCCTCCCCCCTATATCCCCCCCTCCCCCTCTCTCCACCCTCCCCCCCTCTTTCCACCCCCTCTCTCCCCCTCTCCCCCCTCACTCTCCCCTTCTCTCACCACCTTCCCCTTTTTTTCCCCCCTCACTCCCCTCTCTCCACCCCCGTCCCTCCTCCCTCTCCCCCCCCCCCCCCCTTCCCCACTCTCTCTCCCCCTTTGCCCCCCCTCTCTCCCCCCTCTGTCTCTCTGCTCTCCTCCCCCTCCGCCTCTCTCTCCCCCCTCTCCCCCCCCTTCTCTCCACCCCCCCTCTCCCCCCTCTCCCCCTCTCTCTCCCTCTCTCCCCCCCCCTCTCCCCCCCCTCCCAGCTCCCCAACCTCTACCCCCTCCTCCCCCCACCCCTTCCCCCTCCCCCCCCTTTCCCCCCTCTCCCATATTTCTCTCTCTCTCCTCTCCCCTGTCACTCTCTCTCCGTCTCCCTCTCCAGTCTTTCCGCCTCTCCCCAACACACTCTCTACTCTCCCCTCACTCTCTCCCCCCCTCCCCTCCCCCTCTCACCCCCCTCTCTCCCACCCCTCTTCCCCCTCTGTTACCCCCTCTACCACCCTCTCTACTCTACCTCCCCTGCTTCCCGCTCTAACCCTCCCTCTCTCCCCTGCCTGTTCCCCCCCTCTCTCATTCCCACTATCCCCTCTTTTTCCCCACTCCCCCCCCTCTCTCCCCCTCTCACCCCCTCCCCCCCCTCCCCCCCCCTCCTCTCCCCCCCCCTCCCCCCTCACCCCCTCTCCCACACTGTCATTCCGCATGTATCTCACTCCCCCTCTCTCTCTGTTCACCCCTCTCTCCCCCTCTCGTTCCCCGCTCCCCCCCTCATCATTCCCCCCTTTCTTTCCCTCCCCTCTCCTCCCTCTCTCTCCCCCTCCCTCCCCCTCTTCGCCCTCTCTTCCCCCTCTCAACCTCACTCTGCCCCCTCACTCTTCCCCTTTCCCTCCCTATGTTCCCTCCTACTCCCCCCTCTCTCCCCCCCATCCCCTCTCCCTCCCCCCTCTCTCTCCCTGCTATCTTCCCCTCTCTCCCGCCCCCTTTACCACCCTCTCTCTTTCCCTCCTCACAACCTCTTTACCTATCTCTCCCCACTACCCACTCCCTCTGCCCTCTCCCTCACCTCCTCTTTCCCCCTATCTGGTCCCCCTCTCCTCCCACCACTCTCTCTCCCCCCCTCTCCTCTCCCCCTCTCTCTCTCTCTACTCCCTTTCTCCCCCATCCTCGATCTCTCTCTCCCTGTCTCTCTACCTCCCCCCTCTCTCCCCCTCATCTTTCCCCTCACTCTTCCCCTCTCTCCCGCTCTACCCCCCTTTCTCTCCCCTTCTCTCCACCCCTATCTCCCCCCCTCCCTCCCCCCGTCTCCCCCTCTATCTCCCCGTTCTCTCACCCCCCTCTGCCCGTCTCTCACCCCCTCTCTCTTCCCCTTCCCTCACCTCCTGCACCCCCATCTCCCCCTACCCCCTACCCCTCCCCCCTCTCCCCCTACCCCTCTCCCCTCCATTCCATCCCCTTTCTCCCCCCCATCTCCCCGCTCTCCCCTTCCCTCTCACCCCCTTCCTCCTCTCCCCTTCCCCTTCTCCCCCCTATTCCCCCTCTCTCCACCCCTGTCCCCCCTCTCTCCCGTGTGTGTTTGTGTGCGTGTGTGCGTGTGCGTCGGTGTGTGTGCGTGTGGGTGTGTATGTGTGTGCGTGTGTGTGTGTGTGTGGGTGTGTATGTGTGCGTGTGAGTCGGTGTGTGCGCGTGTGCGTCGGTGTGTGTGTGTGTGTGTGTGTCGGTGTGTGGGTGTGTCTGTGTGTGTGCGTGTGTGGGTGTGCGTGTGTGTGTGTGTCTGTGTGTGTCTGTGTGCGTGTGTGTGTTTTCCTACGGCCCGCAAAAATGTGCCAAAAATATAATGTGTCCCTCATGCTGAAAACTTTGGAGGCCCCTGATTTCTAGTGCACAGATGCATGATCAGAAGATGACATTTAGTGCAAGGAAAAGCCAGGAAAGTGCGATCAAGGATAATCCGAGCGTCACCAATGAGGTAGATAGTAGTTCAGGACTGCTCTCTAGTTGTGGGAGGATGATTCTGGTGCCTGATAACAGCTGTGAAGAAACTGTCCCTGAATCTGGAGGTGAGCATCTTCACAAATGTATAACATTTGCCTGATGATGCTGCTGTCCTTGCCGAGGCAACGTGAGGTAAAAATGGAGTCAATAGAAGGGAGGTTGCTTTGTATGATGGTATGGGCTGCGTCCACAATTTGCTGCACTTTCTTGCAGTCTTGGATAGAGCTGTTCCCAAACCAAGCTGTGATGCATGACCATGTCTCCACGGCCTTACGTGTAAGTGGCTCCAGTCCCTTGTCCTGCGCAGCCTATCCCAGTGACTCCTGCGTAGAACCTCGCCTGGTTTGATCTACAACTGGCCACCCTTTGACTGGGTTTATGTTCCACAGGTACGGTTTGTAAGCAGTAACTGGGTCTTTGGATCGACCATGTGCCACGTCAGCTGGTTCTCCCAGTATTGTTCTCCCTACGTCTTGACACTCACTCTGATGGCGATAACACTGGATCAGTATCAGGTATGGTCTCCCCCTTTGTGTACACACACACACACACACACTCAAACCATCCTCCCTTCCATTGACTCCATTTATACCTCACGCTGCTTCAGCAAGGCCAGCAGCATCATCAAGAACCAATCTCATAGAAACATAGACAATAGGTGCAGGAGTAGGCCATTCAGCCCTTCGAGCCTGCACCGCCATTCAATATGATCATGGCTGATCACAACTCAGTATCCTGTACCTGCCTTCTCTCCATACCCCCTGATCCCTTTAGCCACAAGGGCCACATCTAACTTCGGGAGAAAATGGCAACAGTGGGAGATTCAAATTGACAATGGTCCCTTACAGCGAGTCGGCTTCTATTGCTTCAACTGCTAACTGCAGTATATTTCCATCCCGGACAAGGTCTGGATACTCTCTGCACCCTCATCGCTGGACTACCTCTACACCTGCTCTGCTGGACAACCTATCTGCTCCCTCAATGCTGGACACCTCACTGCATCTGCACTGCTGGACAACCTCTTTGCTCCCTCACTGCTCGACACCTCGCTGCACCCTCACCATCAGAGACAACCTCTCTGCTCCCTCACCGCTGGATACTCTCTCCACCTGCACCCGCTCTGCTGGACAACCTCTCTGCACCTGCACTGCTGAACACCACTCTTCAACTTCTCTGCTGGACACCACTCTGCACCCTCACCATCAGAGACAAACTCTCTGCTGCTGCTTCCTGCAGCTGCTCGGGCTCCTCATCATGCTCAAATATTCAACTTTGCAAATGACTGGTTTCTTCAACAAACACATCCCATCCTGCATCCAAGTCATTAAACAGCTTAGACTTCTACATCGACCCCGTTTCATCCACAGAGGCTCTCGACGCAAGCTTGCTTACTTCAACCATGGACATTCCATCCATCTGCTCACTACCACGCTCTGCCCCCCCTCAACTGCGTCACCCCCATCCCAGCTGACTACACACACTGTCAACTGGGATAACTTCAGATCTCTCCAGCCTGCCCCCATCCCTCCACCCTCTCACAATGCCAACTTTGCCCTCCTCAACACCAGGTTGCTCAACAACAAAGCCCTTGCCTTCCATGAACTAATCCTTGACAACACCCTGGACTTCCTTCTGCTCACTGAAACCTGGCAACAAACCAATGACTTCTTCTCTCTCAATCAAGCATCCCCCACCTGGATTTAATTACATCTCCAAACCCCGCCCCTCCCGCCATGGAGGTGTCCTCGCTGTTATTTTCAACCAGAAATTTCATATCACTGAACTCACCTTACCCCCAGTAGCATCATTTGAATTCCTCGCCTTCAAAGCCCTTTCCTCCATGACAGTCATCCTCATTTACCGGCCACCTAAACCAAATCTCTCCTTCCTATCTGACTTGACTGAACTCCTCACACTTGCCTCACCCCTCTCCCCCGTCTGCTGCTACTTGGTGACTAAAATATCCACATGGACTCCCCCACCTGCAAGCTCGCATCTGAATTCACCTTTTTACTGGACAACTTCTCTCTCACTCAGCACGTCACCTTCCCCACCCATGATAAAGTCACACCCTTGACCTGGTCTGCTCCACAAATCAACCGGTACTCGACCTCCATCCTTGCCTCTTCCCCCTCTCTGATCATAAGCTTTTACGGTTCACCATCCCTTCTCCGACACCTCGCCCCCGCTTCCTCCGATAAATCACCTTCCGTAATCTAAAATCCATTGATCCCCACCATCTCTCTGACCTGCTCTCCACCACTCTCCCCCTGGACTCAACCCATATCTCACCTGATGATCTCACAAACCATCTCAACTCCACCTTTTCTAACTCCCTCAACACTCTGGCCCCCCTCAAAACAAGAACTGTAACTTTCAACTCATCTTCATCCTGGTGCACACCTGCACTTCGTAAACTGAAACAGACTGGTCGCCGACTTAAACGAATCACAAAGAAATCATCTCTCACAGTCCACCTTGAAGCTTACAAACTCCACCTCACTGATTACAAAGATGCCCTCATTGCTGCCAAAATCTGCCTACCTCTCCTCCATATTCACCAATCCCTGCCTAAACCACAGAACCCTCTTCTCCACAGTGGGCAACCTCCTCAAGCCTCGAGCCAACACTCTCCCTACCTCAACTCCGGATCTCTGCAACTCATTCCTCCACTTTTTCGCTGATAAAATCAGCACCATCTATCAATCTTTATCCCCTGTACCCGACTCCCCAGCATCTACTCCACCACCTACCAAGGCCCCTCCTTTCAACATCTCCACTGACCTCCTTATCCCTCCTCCACACTGCTTCTTCTCCCAGTTTGACCCCTATTGAAATCTCCAAACTCATCTGCTCTTCTAAACCCACTACCTGCTCCCTCGACCCTCTCCCCACTCCCCTGTTGAAGTCCTGCCTCCCTGTTCTCTGCCCCTACCTCACTAATCTCTTCAACTCCTCATTGTCCCAAGGAATTGTCCCCTCCGCTTTCAAAACTGCTGCTGTCACACAAATCTTAAAGAAACCTGGTCTTGATCCCTCCTCTCTCATTAACTACCGCCCAATCTCAAACCTCCCCTTTCTTTCAGAAACCCTGGAGCGTATCGTTGCGTCACAACTTCATTCCCACCTCCTTGCGTATAACCTACTTGAACCCCTCCAATCTGGCTTTCGCCCCCTCCATAGCACAGAAACTGCTCTCAAAGTCCTCAACGACCTCCTCACCTCTGCTGACACTGGTTCCCTCAACATCCTCATCCTCCTCGACCTGAGCACAGCCTTCGATACCGTGAACCATAACATTCTGCTCACCAGACTCAAAGACCTCGGCATTGAAGGCTCTGCACTCAGCTGGCTCCGTTCCTACCTTTCCAACAGATCCCACTTCATCTCTCTCCACAACCACACCTCTGCTACAGCCACAGTCACTCAAGGCGTTCCCCAAGGCTCCGTACTCGGCCCCCTTCTCTTCATCATCTACATCCTCCCCCTTGGTCAGATACTCCGCCACTTCAACCTGGACTTCCACTGTTACGCCGATGACACCCAGATCTACCTCAGCACCAAATCCCCCCACAAACCCCCTCCTCTCCCATATCAACTCCTGTTTGTCAGCTATAAAAACCTGGATGCAACATAATTTCCTCAAACTCAACAGCGATAAGACAGAATTCCTCCTCATAGGCTCCAAATCCACACTCAGCAAAATCAATAACCCCACTCTCACCATCGACGGCACCACTGTCTCCCCATCTTCCCAGGCCCACAACCTTGGTGTGATCTTTGATTCCACCCTCTCCCTTGAGCCTCACATCCGCCATGTCATTAAAACCTTCTTTCATCTCCGCAACATTGCCAAACTCAGACCCTCTCTCACACCTCCCGCTGCTGAAAGACTCATCCATGCCTTCATCTCCTCCCGACTGGACTACTGCAACTCACTTCTCCTGGGCATCAGCTCCACCTACATCAACCGACTCCAACTGGTCCAGAACGCAGCCGCCTGACTCATCACCCACACCAAATCCTGGCATCACATCACTCCAGTCCTCAAACAACTTCACTGGCTTCCCATCTCCTACTGGATCACCTACAAAATCCTGGTCCTCACCTACAAAGCCCTCCACCATCTGCCCCCCCATATCTCACTGACCTTCTCTCCCCCTACCAACCCTCACGGTCCCTCAGATCCACATCTGCCGGTCTCCTCTCCATCCACAAATCCAACCTCCGCAGTTATGGGGACAGAGCCTTCTCCAGGGCAGCTCCCAGGCTCTGGAACTCCCTTCCCCAACTGATCCGCAATTCCGTGTCCCTCACCATCTTCCAGTCCCGCCTCAAGACCCATCTCTTCACCTCTGCCTATCCTCAGCCCCACGTCCCCCTCCCTTTTCATCTGTGCATGAATTGCCTCATATTGTGTTTTGAATTGAATTCTGTCTTTAATTTGTGTACTAGTCATGTCTCTACTATTTATTTCATTCCGCTTACATGTTTTTCCTCTACTTGCTAAATTTTTGTAAGGTGTCCTTGAGACTCTTGAAAGGCGCCCATCAATAAAATGTACTATTATTATTAACCCTTAAATATAGCCAATAAACTGGCCTCAACTACCTTCCGTGGCAGAGAATTCCACTGATTCACCACTCTCTGTGTGAAAAATGTTTTTCTCATCTCGGCCCAAAAAGATTTCAACCTTATCCTTAAACTGTGACCACTTGTTCTGGACGTCCCCAACAATCTTCCTGCATCTAGCCAGTCTCACACTGGACACTCCGTCTTCTCCCCTCTCCCATCGGGAAAAGGGTATAGAAGTGTGAAAATGCACACCTCCAGATTCAGGGACAGTTCCTTCCCAGTTTTTGTCAGATAACTGTACCATCCTATCACAACCAGAGAGCAGTCCTGATCCACTATCTACCTCTTTGGTGACCATCGGACTATCCTTGATCAGTCTTTGCTGGCTTTACCTTGCACTAAACATTATTCCCTCATCTTGTATCTATACATTGGCTTGTTTGTAATCATGTGTTGTCTTTCTGTTGACTGGTGAGCATGCAACAAAGGCTTTCACTGTACCTTGATGCACGTGTCAATAAACCAAACTGAACTGAACTGCTTCAGGCAACCCAGAAGTAGTAAACAGACCCTTCAGCTCACAGAGTCCGTGCCAGCTGTCAAACACTCACAACCTCCCGCTTTGTATTATTATAGAACATTTCCCACCTTGGAAAAAAGATTTGGAATAAAGTCTACCCAATCTATGCCTCTCAACGTTTAATATATTTCTGTCAGGTTTCCACTCAGCCTCCCGTGTTCCAGAGAAAACAATCCAAGTCTGTCCAACGTCCCTTTACAGCTAATTCACTTTAATCCAGGTATCATTCTGGTAAACCTCTTCTGCATCCTTGCCAAAGCCTCCACATCCTCCCTGTAATGGGGCGACCAGAACTGCACACAATACTCAATAAGCAGATTATCTGAAGTTTTATAAAGGTGCAACATTACGATCTGATTCCACGTAGAGTCATACAGCACGGTGGCACAGCGGTAGAGTTGCTGCCTCACAGCGCCAGAGACCCGGGATTTGATCCTGACGACGGGTGCTGTCTGTACGGAGTTTGTACGTTCTGCCCGTGACCATGTGGGGTTTCCCACTGGTGCTCCGGTTTTCTCCCACACTGCAAAGACGTACAAGTTTATAGATTAATAGGCTTCGGTAAAAATTATAAATTGTCCCGATTGTGTTGGATAGTTTTAGTGTATGTGGTGATCGCTGGTCGGCGTGGAGTCAGTGGGTCGAAGAGCCCATTTTGGCACTGTTTCTCTAAACCACACTAAATTAACTACAGCGTGGAAGCAGGCCCTTCAACCTGTCATGTGGAGGCAGGCCCTTCAAACTGTCATGTGGAGGCAGGCCCTTCCGCCTAATTTGCACCGATCAACATGTCCCATCTACACTTGTCCCACCTGCCCGTGTTTGTCCCATTTCCCTCTAAACCTGTCCTATCCATGTAGCTGTCTAAATGTTACTTAAACCTTGCAATAGATCCTGCCTCAACTATCTCCTCAGGCAGCTCATTCCATACACCCACTTCCGTTAGTGTAAAAAAAGGTTACCCTTCAAGTTCCTATTAACTTTCCCCCCTCACCTTAAACCTATTCCCCTCTCACCTTAAACCTATACACATACTCAATGCTTCTGATGAAGAGTCCTGCTTCATCTCAGCACAGTGCATCTCTCCACAGATGCTGCCTGACCTGCCGAGTGTTTTCTGTTATTATTTACCCACACCTTCTGTGATGAAAGGGCGTCACGGTGGCACAGCAGTAGAGTTGCTGCCTTACAGCACATTCAGTGCCGGAGATACGAGTTCCATCCTGACTACGGGTGCTGTCTGTATGAAGTTTGTACATTCACCCTGTGACTGCATGGGTTTGCTCCGAGATATTGTCCCTAGTGTGTGTAGGATAGTGTTAATGTGCGGGGATTGCTGGTCGGCACAGACTCACTGGGCCAAAGGGCCTGTTTCCGCGCTGTATCTCTAAAACTAAGACTAAAAAAGCTAAACCTGATTTCTGTTATTTGCTTTATTATTTTGTATTTTCATTTCTAATTCTTGTTGTTTACTTGCAGGTGATTCTAAATCCTTTAAAACCTCGCATGTCTCTCTCCAAAGGTATTTTATCTATCGTTAACATCTGGGCACTGGCGTCTTGTTTCTCTCTGCCTCACGCTATTTACCAGACGTTGTTTCACTACGTGTACAGGTAAATCTTACTGAAATACCTCCCTTCCCCATCCCACTGCCCCTATCACTCATCCCAGTCTTGTGGAGTAGTGGGTTGATGTCTACAGCATTCTAGCTTCTGGGCCCAAAACATAGGGCACGGAGTCATGTAGCGTGTATACAGGCCATTCAGCCCAACAGGTTCATGCTAACCATCCATATTAATCCTATTTACAAGAACTAGCAGTGGCACTGTGCGACAAGAGTAGAGTTGCTGCCTTACAGTGCCAGAGACTTGGGTATGATCCTCACTACAGGTGCTGACTGTACAGCGTTTGTATGTTCTTCCCGTGACCTGCATGGGTTTTCTCCCGGTTAGTAGGTTAATTAGTTACGGTGTAATTATGAATTATAAATCAAGCTTAACTCAAATTACAATCATCCAGCGTGGAAATAGACCCTTTGGCCCAATTTGCCCACACCGACCAACATGTCCGTTCTCAACTAGACCCACCTGCCTGCGTTTGGCCCTTATCACTCTACACCTATCCTATCCATGTACCTGTCCAAATCCTTCATTACCATTGTGATAGTACCTATCTCAACTACCTCCTCAATCAGCTCAATCTATACACCTACCATCCTTTTGCCAAAATGCTGCCTTGCAGCGTCTGAGGGCTGGGTGCGATGTTGGCTATGGGTGCTGTCTGTACAGAGTTTGTACATTTAAGAAAGAACTGCAGATGCTGGTAAAATCGAGGATAGACACAAAATGCTGCAGAACTCAGCGGGTGAGGCAGCATCTATGGAGAGAAGGAATTTGCAATGCTTCGGATTCAGACCATTCTTCAGACTGAAGCGTCATCAATTCCTTCTCTCCATCGAAACTGCCTCTCCAGCATTTTGTTTCTACCCCAGAGAGAGTACGTACTCCCTGTGGCTGCATGGGCTTTCTCCAGGTGCTCTGGTTCCCTCCTGCATCCCAAAGACGTGTACGTTTGTAGGTTAATTGGCTTCGGTAATTGTAACTTGTTCTTGGTGTGTATGACCAAACTCGCAGAACTGGGTCTCTGCGCATCCCTCTGCAATTGGATCCTCGACTTCCTCATTCACAGACCACAGTGTGTTCGTATTGGTGGAAATGTGTCTGCCTCGATAACAATCAGCACGGGAGCACCTCAAGGCTGCGTACTAAGCCCCCTGCTGTTCTCACTCTATACTCATGACTGCGTAGCCGGTCTCAGTGCAAACTCCATTATCAAGTTCGCTGACGACACCACTGTTGTAGGCCATATCACTGATGGGGATGAGTCAGAGTATAGAAGAGAGATCGAGCAACTGTCCATATGGTGCCAGCACAATAACCTGGCCCTCAACACCAGCAAAACTAAGGAACTGATTGTGGACTTTGTAAGGTTTAGGATGGGGACCCACAGCCCCGTTTATATCAATGGGTCGATGGTTGAAAGTGTCAAGAGCTTCAAATTCGTGGGCGTGCACATCTCTGAAGATCTTTCCTGGTCCGAAAACACTAATGCAATTATCAAGAAAGCTCATCAGCGCCTCTACTTCCTGAGAAGATTACGGAGAGTCGGTTTGTCAAGGAGGACTCTCTCTAACTTCTACAGGTGCACAGTAGAGAGCATGCTGACCAGTTGCATCATGGCTTGGTTCGGCAACTTGAGCGCCCTGGAGAGGAAAAGACTACAAAAAGTAGTAAACACTGCCCAGTCCATCATCGGCTCTGACCTTCCTTCCATCGAGGGGATTTATCGCAGTCGCTGCCTCAAAAAGGCTGGCAGTATCATCAAAGACCCACACCATCCTGGCCACACACTCATCTCCCTGCTACCTTCAGGTACAAGGTACAGGAGCCTTAAGACTGCAACAACCAGGTTCAGGAATAGCTACTTCCACACAATCATCAGGCTATTAAACCTGGCTCAGACAAAACTCTGGTTATTAATAACCACTTTCTGTTATTTGCACTTTATCGTTTATTTATTCATGTGTATATATTTTATATTATAGTATATGGACACATTGATCCGTTTTTGTAGTAAATGCCTACTATGTTCTGTGTGCTGAAGCAAAGCAAGAATTTCATTGTCCTATACAGGGACACATGACAATAAACTCACTTGAACTTGACATTGCTAGGTGTATGGGATGATCACTGGACAGCGTGGACTTGGTGGGAGCCAGTGGAAAGGGAAACGGGAGATAAAGATGGTGATATAGGGAGATATAGAATAAAAGAATGAAAGATATGCAACAAAGTAACAATGATAAAGGAGACAAGCTACAGACACACCGTCCTCCTCTCTACCGCCTTTGTAATGTGGGTGGAAACTGCAGCACCCGGACAAAATCCACGTGGTCACGGTGAGATCATACAAACTCTGCACAAACAGCGCCCGTAGTCAGGATCGAACCTGGGTCTCTGTCGCTTTGAGGCATCAACTCTACCGCTGCACCACCGTGCCGCCCTCTACAAAAAAGGGGACCAGAACTGCACACAATAAAGTCAGTTTGAATCCTACAAATGCAGTTGTGGTAATTTAAATTCATCAAATCTACTCTGCCATTCAATCATGTCTGATTTATCTTTACCTCAAAACCCCTTTCTTCTGCCTTCTTCCCATAACCCCCGACACCCGTGCTAATCAAGAATATAACTATCTCTGTCTTAAAAATTCCCATGGGATCTGGGGTCCTTGATCATCAGTCACTGAAAGTAGGCATGCAGATACAGCAGGCAGTGAAGAAAGCGAATGGCATGTTGGCCTTCATAACAAGAGGAATTGAGTGTAGGAGCAAATAGGTCCTTCTGCAGTTGTACAGGGCCCTAGTGGATGACACCTGAATGGCATGTTGGCCTTCATAACAAGAGGAATTGAGTGTAGGAGCAAATAGGTCCTTCTGCAGTTGTACAGGGCCCTAGTGGATGACACCTTGAGTATTGTGTGCAGTTTTAGTCCTCAAATTTGAGAAAATACATTCTTGCTATTGAAGGAGTGCAGCATATGTTCACAAGGTTAATTCCCAGGAAGGCAGGACTGTCATATGCTGAGAGAATGGAGCAGCTGGGCTGGTACACTCTGGAATTTAGAAGGATGAGAGGAGATCTCATTGAAACATATAATAAACATATAAGATTAGTAAGGGTTTGCCCACACTAGAGGCAGGAATCCAGAACCAGGGGCCTCAGTTTAGAACGGAGATGAGAAAACACTTTTTCACATGGAGAGTTGTGAGTCTGTGGAATTTTCTGCCTCAGAGGGCGGTGGAGGCCAGTTCTCTGGATACTTTCAAGAGAGAGCTAGATAGGGCTCTTAAAGATAGCGGAGTCAAGGGATATGGGGAGAAGTCATGAATGGGATACTGATTGTGGATGATCAGCCATGATCATATTGAATAGCAGTGCTGGCTCGAAGGGCCAAATGGCGTACACCTACACCTATTGTCTATAATCAAGAATATAACTATCTCTGTCTTAAAAATATCCATTGGCTTCCACAGTCTTCTGTGGCAAATAATTCCACAGATTCACCACCTCATTGTTCTCCACACCCTCAACTCATGAAACCTCTAACCCGCTTTTTCCGCTTGTCCGTTCCTTACAGAGAGAAAATCATCAGGAGTCATTGCGTCCCCGCTTTTCCCAAGCTTTCAGAAGTCTTCAGGAGATACTACGATGTCGCAACCTTCACGCTGTTCTACATCCTGCCGTTGGTGGTGATCACCGTAGCCATCGCCGGTGTGAGCAAGAAGCTATTGCCGAGCAAAACCATTGGTGCCGAGGCCCCAGTTCAACACCGCAGGAAGAAGAACACCATCAAGATGATCGTGTTGCTGGTGGTGACCTTTGCCCTCTGTTGGTTCCCCCTCAACGTCTACACCTTCCTGCTCTCCGACCAATTTGTCCAATTCAACAACACCCTCTACTCTGCCTTCCACTGCGTGGCCGTGAGCAGCACCTGTTGGAACCCCTTCATCTACTGTTGGATGGACAACAGGTTCCGCTGCAACCTCATGACCCTTCTGGCCACGTGTGGGGGGAGAAGGAGGAGAGGAGGCAAGATCCTGGCGCTCAACACGGCCAGCGGAGACGGGATGCAGTTGGGGGTGAGATTGGAGGACAAGCCTGGCTCATTCACGGAGAATATGAGTTGCTACCTTTGTAGGCGCAGGGGCAACAATGGGGAGGTGAGTACAGTTTAGACTTTACAGATTCCCCGTTGAAACTTGGTATCATGTTCAGCCCAGGTATTATGGGCCAAGGCATCTGTACCTGTGCTGTATTGTTCTATGTTTAGTTTAGTTCACCAGTTCAGTTCCGTTTAGTTTAGTTCACCAGTTCTGTTCCGTTTAGTTTAGTTTAGAGATATCAATGATCACAAGCGACCACCTAAAATTCTTAAAGGATTGGACAGGCTAGATGTAGGAAAAATGTTCCCCATATTGAGGGAGCCCAGAACCAGGGGTCACAGTTTACGAATAAGGGTTAGGCTATTTAGGACTGAGATGAGGAAAACATTTTCTCCCAGAGAGTTGTGAATCTGTGGAATTCTCTGCCACAGAAGGCAGTGGATGTCAATTCACTGGATGTTTTTGAAGAGAGAGTTAGATTTAGCTGTTAGGGATTAAAGAATCAAGGGATATTGGGAAAAGCAGGAACGTGGGACTGATTTTAGATGATCAGGTATAATGATACTGCTGGCCTTGCTGAAGCAGCACGAGTTATAAATGGAGTCAATAGAAGGGAGGTTGGTTTGTGTGATGGTCTGGGCTGCATCCACAATTTACTGCAATTTCTTGCGGTCATGGAAGGAGCTCTTTCCAAACTAAGCGATGATGTATCTGTAGAAGCTGGTGAGAGTTGTAGTGGACATGCCAAACTTCCTAAGCTTTCTCAGGAAGGAGCAGCGATGCTCCTTCTTGGTTGTTTGACTGATCACCGGGCAGGTGTTCAAAGTAAAGGGCCTGTCCCACTGTACGAGGTAATTCAAGAGTTGTCCCGTGTTTTCCCCGATTCGAACTCGGAGAATGTCTGTAGTTGGAGTTCGTGGATGTCTCATAGCGGCTCATACGAGTAACGGTAGGTACTCGGGAAATCCGGTAAACTCGTGGCTTTTTTTCAACACTGTGAAAAATGTCCACGAGTAAGAAAATACTCGTGATGAATAAAATGGGAACTTTTTACTCGTACGAGTAGTTACGAGACATCCACGAACTCCTACAACCTGCTACGGACATTCTCGGAGTTCGAATCAAGGGAGAACTCTGCAATTACCTCGTGTAGTGGGACAGGCCCTTAAGGAACTGAGGCAGGTAGAACACAAAGTGCTGGAGTTATTCAATGAGTCTGGTAACATCTCTGGAGAGCCTGGGTAGGTGATGTTGTGGATTGATACCCTTCTGTAGAGTCAGGTGTGGATATTCAGCCCCTTGGGTCCTGCACCATGCATTAACCCCGAGACCATCATTCTCACTCCTCTGACTAATGCCATGAGTAGCTGAGTAGAGTTGATATCACGAACGGTAATATGACTTAAGGACTCAAATCATTGACCATCAACAGTAGGTTTATTTCACTTGCACAAGGGGAGAAATGTCTCAGTCAAAGGCTGTGATCACAACCATAAAGTCGGGCCAGCCGGACATTTATACATCAAAAAGATGCCAACTGAGAAAGTACAAAGATCAGGTAGATTGAAGTGTTAATTACAGGATCTATACTTTACTCTTACATTATACAAAAGTGTATGTAGTGTAGTGGGAGTGTGTGGAGATCACTGGTCATCACAGACACGTAGAGTTAGTGTACAGATATCCCTGACAGAGAGGGAGTGAGAGACACTGGGCAGTGTACAGATATCCCTGACAGAGAGGGAGTGAGAGACTGGGCTGTGTACAGATATCCCTGACAGAGAGGGAGTGAGACACTGGGCAGTGTACAGATATCCCTGACAGAGAGGGAGTGAGACACTGGGCTCTGTACAGATATCCCTGACATAGAGGGAGTGAGAGACACTGGGCAGTGTACAGATATCCCTGACAGAGAGGGAGTGAGACACTGGGCAGTGTACAGATATCCCCCTGACAGAGAGGGAGTGAGACACTGGGCTGTGTAGACACTGGGCCAGTGTACAGATATCAGAGAGAGGGAGAGAGACCCTGACAGAGATCCCTGACAGAGAGGGAGTGAGAGGACACTGGGCAGTGTACACCCTGGGCTGTGTGTACAGATATCCCTGACAGAGAGGGAGTGAGACACTGGGCCAGTGTACAGATATCCCTGACAGAGAGGGAGTGAGACACTGGACAGTGTACAGATATCCCTGACAGAGAGGGAGTGAGAGACACTGGGCAGTGTACAGATATCCCTGACAGAGAGGGAGTGAGACACTGGGCAGTGTACAGATATCCCTGACAGAGAGGGAGTGAGACACTGGCCAGTGTACAGATATCCCCCTGACAGAGATAGAGTGAGAGACACTGGGCTGTGTACAGATATCCCCCTGAGAGTTTAGCTAAACTAAACTAAACTGAACTAAACACACCACGCAAAGGTAATTTGGTGTAGGGTGGACAAGAGGGTCTCTGCTCTCCCTTACACCACTCCCCCCATCCTGACCCCCCTCTCCCCCGACCTCTCCTTAACCTGGCAGGCATCTTGTGTGTGTGAAAGAATTATACACAAAGGGGGTACCCAGGTGGGCAGCATTAATCTAAAACAATGACAGTATCTGGTAGACCATGACACAAAACATTCCCGTTTTCAGTTTCCTCGCCACTTTTCCAAACACGCAGAGTTGATGGGAATGTTATTGTGGGAATCTACAAACTGACATAAACACGACCATCGATAATGATTTTAAACATCTTGGTGTAAATTCCACTTGTTACTGCCAGAGATCGTATAACATCACTTATGGTGACACTTCGTATTGGTGGACAGCTGACACTTTTGCTAAGCAGCAGAATGTCATGAAAGATGTAATTGGGATACCTTCAGCTCTTGGTCCACTGAGATTGTGGTGTACATGTAATATCCATGGCATGCATACATGCATACACACACACACATACAAACATACATACATACACACACACAAATATATATACATACACACATACACAAATACACACACACACATATATTCATAAATACACACGTACACACATACATACACACACACACACAAGTACATACATACATAGATACATACATACATATACATACATACATAGATACATACATACACATACATACATACGTACATGCATGCATACGTACATACATACATACATACATGCATGCATACATACCTACACGCCCACAGGCTGTTCTCTGGAATTTAATTTGCAACAACTGAACTGAGTGGGACTCTACGGTTGTTCAGCAGAAGGTATTCTAGATATGTGGTGACAATGCTTATAAATCCCTACCTATGGATTGGATTGAGACCTGGACTATGGGATATGTAGCCCATAATGCTTGGGCAGTTAAAACCCTCTGGGCTCACTTGACCAGGACTCAGTGTCAGCCATCCACAGGGAAGGTTAGACACAGGAGAGTGTTTGAAAACCCACTTGTTGACCACAATACAGGGTTGCACAAATTCCTCCGCACCCTGATAACTGGCCTGGGAGTAAACGAGCTGGAGAAAGCAATCATCAACATTTCAGCTGCCACGGAACGAATAAAGAACAGGACGGTAGATGTGATCTTGGCCCTTCACTCCAAAGTCCAGTCACGGTCCAAGATGGCACTGGACATTCGGAGATATCATAGAAGCATAGAAACATAGAAAATAGGTGCAGGAGTAGGCCATTCGGCCCTTCGAGCCTGCACCGCAATTCAATATGATCATGGCTGATCATCCAACTCGGTATCCTGTACCTGCCTTCTCACCGTATCCCCTGATCCCTTTAGCAACATGGGCCACATCTAACTCCCTCTTAAATATGGCCAATGAAGTGGCCTCAACTACCTTCTGTGGCAGAGAATTCCAGAGATTCACCACTCTCTGTGTGAAAAATGTTTTTCTCATCTCGGTCCTAAAAGATTTCCCCCTTATCCTTAAACTGTGACCCCTTGTTCTGGACTTCCCCAACATCGGGAACAATCTTCCTGCATCTAGCCTGTCCAACCGCTTAAGAATTTTGTAAGTTTCTATAAGATCTACCCTCAATCGTCTAATTTCTAGCGAATACAAGCCGAGTCTATCCAGTCTTTCTTCATATGAAAGTTCTGACATCCCAGGAATCAGTCTGGTGAACCTTCTCTGTACTCCCTCTCTGGCAACAATGTCTTTCCTCAGATTAGGAGACCGAAACTGTACGCAATACTCCAGGTGTGGTCTCACCAAGACCCTGTACAACTGCAGTAGAACCTCCCCGCTCCTATACTCAAATCCCTTTGCTATGAATGCTAACATAATATTCACTTTCTTCACTGCCTGCTGCACCTACATGCCTACTTTCAATGACTGGTGTACCATGACACCCAGGTCTCGCTGCATCTCCCCTTTTCTTATTCGACCACCATTCAGATAAAAGTCTACTTTCCGATTTTTACCACCAAAGTGGATAACCTCACATTTATTCACATTATACTGCATCTGCCATGCATTTGCCCACTCAGCCAGCCTATCCAAGTCACCTTGCAACCTCCTAGCATCGTCCTCACAGCTAACACTGCCCTCCAGCTTCGTGTCATCTGCAAACTTGGAGATGTTGCATTCAATTCCCTCATCCAAATCATTAATATATATTGTAAATAACTGGGGTCTCAGCACTGAGCCTTGCAGAACCCCACTAGTCACTGCCGGGTTATATTAGCTACCCTCCAATCCTCAGGGACTACTCCAAGAATCGAAAGAGTTTTGAAAAATTATCACTAATGCATCCACTATTTCTGGGGCTACTTCCTTAAGTACTCTGGGATGCAGCCTATCTGGCCCTGCGGATTTATCGGCCTTTAATCCATTCAATTTACCTAACACCACTTCCCAGCTAACCTGGATTTCATTCAGTTCCTCCATCTCATTTGACCCCCAGCCCCCTGCTATTTCCAGCAGATTATTAAAGTCTTCCTTAGTGAAGACAGAACTAAAGTAGTTATTCAATTGGTCTGCCATGTCCTTGTTTCCCATGATCAATTCACCTGTTTCTGACTGCAAGGGACCTACATTTGCTTTAACTAATCTTTTTCTCTTCACATATCTATAAAAACGTTTGCAGTCAGTTTTTATGTTCCCTGCCAGTTTTCTTTCATAATCTATTTTCCCTTTTCTAATTAAGCCCTTGTCCTCTTCTGCTGGACTGAATTTCTCCCAGTCCTCTGCTAGGCTGCTTTTTCTGTCTAATTTGTATGCTTCATCTTTTGTTTTGATACTATCCCTAATTTCCCTTGTTATCCACAGATACATTACCTTCCCTGATTTATTATTTTGGCAAACTGGGATGAACAATTGTTGTAGTTCATCCATGCAGCCTTTAAATGCCTTCCATTGCATATCCACTGTCAACCTTTTAAGAATCAATTGCCAGTCTATCTTGGCCAATTCACATCTCATACCCTCAAAGTTACCTTTCTTTAAGTTCAGAACCCTTGTTCTGAATTAACAATGTTAACAATCCTAATGAAGAACTCAAACATAATATGGTCACTCTTGCCCAAGGGGCCACGCACAACAAGACTGCTAGCTAACCCTTCCTCATTACTCAATACCCAGTCTAGAATAGCCCGCTCTCTCATTACCACATACATTGCAAGAAATCCTCTTCCTCAGTATCCCTGCCAATTTGATTCACCCAATCTATATGTAGATTAAAGTCACCCATTATAACTGTTTTACCTTTATTGCACGCATTTCTAATGTCCTGTTTGATGCCATCCCCAACTCCACTACTACTGTTAGGTGGCCTGTACACAGCTCCCAGCGTTTGTCACCCTGGAACCATGTCTCCGTGATCCCAACTATATCATAGCCCCCAACTTGCAGTCACATCGAGAGAGGGAAGGGGGGGGGGGGGAGGCGGGGGTAGAGAGTTAGGGCAGATAGAGAAGGGGCAGAGACAGAGAGAGAGAGAGAGAGACAGAGAACACAGAGAGAGGGGCAAGAGGGAAAGGGAGGTGGAGAGGAGGAGAAGAGGAAGGGTGGGTGAGGGGGTGAAAGGTGGGGCAGGAGGTGAGGAGAGAGAGAGGGTGAAAGTGAGGGGGAGAGAGAGGGGGTGGGGGGGGGGAGGGAAGAGGGAAGAGGGTAGGGGGGGGTGGGAGGGGATTGGGTTTAGGAGAGGGAGGGTGGGGGAGGCGATGGTGGGGAGGAGGGGAGAGAGAGACAGGGGGATAGAGAGAGAGGGGGGAGGAGAGAGGAGGGGGGAGAGAGGGGGGTGGAGAGAGGGGGGGAAGTGGGGTGGAGAGAGGGGGTGTGCTGAGAGGGGGGGTGAGGTGGGAGGGGAGGGGGAGAGGTGGGGAGAACGGGAGGGGGAGGGAGGGTGGAGGGAAGGTGGTAGGGGTGTGGGAGGAGAGGAGAGGGGGTATAGGGGAGAGGGGGAGGGTGGGGGAGGGGATGGAGGAGGGGGGAAAAAGAGGGGGGAGATAGGGGGGAGAGGAGGGGGGGGAGGGGAGGGGGAGAGGCGAGGGGAGGGTGGAGGGAGGTGGTAGGGGTGTGTAGTGGAGAGGGGTTAGGGGAGAACGAGAGGGAGGGGGAGGGGAGAAAAGGGGGGAGAGGGGGGAGAGAGGGGGGGAGAGGGGAGAGGAGGGGGGAGAGACGAGGAGGGAGAGGGAGGAGGGGGGACGAGGGGAGGTGAGGGAGAGGAGGGGAGAGGTGAGGAGAGGGGGGGAGGAGAGGAGAGGAGAGGGGGAGAGAGAGGGAGAGAGAAAAATGTGAAAAGCTTATAAAATATAACATCCATCTGAATTAGGGGGGGGGAGGGAGGGGGGGGGGGGGGGGGGGGGAGGGGGGGAGAGAGAGAGAGAGAGAGAGAGACAGGGGGAGAGAGAGAGAGAAAGAGAGAGGGATAGGGAGAGAGAGATGGGGAGAGAGAGGAACCCTAACCCCTCAAACAACCATTTGCAGGCAGTGCTTTTTTATTTCAAACTAACCATATTTTATTTCAAACCACATTAAGGTACTTACTCACAGGTGTGCAGAAATTTGTTCAGTGTCATTCAGAGCTCAGAGTGCCCTCCATGTTGTAGAGTGATTGAGACACACCACTTGCAGAGACTGATTGAGGCACGCCACTTCCTGGTTTTATAGTCCCTCCATCTCCCTCCAGCAGGGGCAGCAGAGAGAAGGGAATTGTGTAAAAAGATTAATATATCTGTTATTTTTCATCGACGGGAAAAATCCTCGGCACGCATGCGGCGGAGGGGAGCTCTGAGCAAGGTGGCCAAAAATGACGGCCATATGTGGCGGCGTTCTCTCGGAAATCGCAGCACAGAAGGCCAAAAGCAGTCAAGAACAGAGATTTAGTAATATAGATTGCCAGTCTATCTTGGCCAATTCACGTCTCATACCCTCAAAGTTACCTTTCTTTAAGTTCAGAACCCTTGTTTCTGAATTAATTATGTCACGCTCCATCCTAATGAAGAACTCAACCATATTATGGTCACTCTTGCCCAAGGGGCCACGCACAACAAGATGCGTCTGGACTTTCTCCTCGTGGCCCAGGAGGGAATGTGTGCGACTCTTAACGAATCCTGCTGTTTCTTCTCTTACCAAGACAAAGTCGCGGTGGTGCAGCGGTAGAGTAGCTGCCTTACAGCGAATACAGCGCTGGAGACCCGGGTTCTATCCTGACTATGGGTGCTATCTGTACGGAGTTTGTACGTTCTCCCCGTGAATTGCGTGGGTTTTCTCGGCGATCTTCAGTTTCCTCTAGCACTCCAAAGACCTGCAGGTTTGTAGGTTAATTGGTTTGGTATAAGTGTAAATTATCCTGCTGTTTCTTCTCTAAACAAGACAAACAAATTGAATCTGATGTGAGGATTATTCAAGACCATATACACATCTTGCATAAGATCGCAGAAATGAAACCCTTTGACTGGTGGTGGTGGCTCCCTGACCAAGGAAACTGGGCTGGAGGGCTCTTTAAGACCATTTTAAAATATACTATTGTTGTTTTAGCTGCTGTTGTCACCATATATGTACTGTTCCAGCTGTCACTCTGCCTTATTCGAGCTCTCTGCTAATCAAAACAGCACTCCTGTCTCAGTGCTGAACCACAACACATCCTGTTTCAATATGATGCTGATCACAATATAATGCAACTCATGAATATCTCCCTGTATGATGATACTGATTATACTGACCAACATTGTATTATTGGCCTGTTAGGACCAACGGGGGGATTGTGGGAACTGTGGGAAGAACTGAGTTGTTCTTCCACCTTGTATTTCAACATGGGCAGCATTCACTCTGTGTGAATCGAACGTTACTCCAGTGAATGGCTAAACATTCCTGGTACAGGTGGCCCATAGTGTTAAGAAAACAAGTTTGCGGAACGCAAAGAAGAGCTTATGAACTCAAGGCTAAACCAAGACTCCGAAATCTTCCCACATAGATAAAAACGCCTGTTTCTGAGTGGAAAGTTACTGAATGCTGGATCTCAATAGTTCACCCTGAAAACAAGTGTACGTGACTGTTCGAGTGTGGGAGGAAACCGTAGCACCCAGAGAAAACCCACAAGGTCACTGGAAGAACGTGCAAACTCCATACAAATAGCACCCATGGACAGGATCGAACCCAAGTCTCTAGCGCTGTGAGGCAACAAATCTACCAATGTCCCATCGTGCTCAATCCGGGAGAGTGGTTGTGTGGGAACAAGGGTGTAAGTATGTGTGCATGCGTATGTGTGTGACCAGCTTTATGCGGGTATACATGTGTGTGTGGGCGTGATACCGGACGGGTTTAGAGGGATATGGGTCTAATGCAGGCAGGTTGAACTCGTGTAGATGAGACATGTTGGTCGGTGTGGCATTTTGGACAATGGGCCAGTTTCCATGCTGCATGTCTCTATGACTGCGCACAAGTGTGTGAGCAAGTGTGCGTGCATGTGTGAGTGTGTGTGTGAACATTTATTAGTGTTTGCAAGTGTGTGAGTTTGAATCAGGACTAGAGGGTCTGAGCTATAGGGAGAGGTTGGGCAGGCTTGGACTCTATTCCTTGCAATGCAGGAGGATGAGGGCTGATCTGATAGAAGTGTATAAAATCATGAGAGGAATAGATCGGGTAGATGCTCACGCTCATTTGCCCAGAGTAAGGGAATTGAGAACCAGAGGACATAGGTTTAAAGTGAGAGGAGAAAGATTTAGTAGGAGCTTGAGGGGCAACGTTTTTACACCAAGTCTGGTGGGTGAATGCAATGAGCTTCCGGAGGAGGTAGTTGAGGCAGGGACTGTGGCAACGTTGAAGAAACATTCGGACAGGTACATGGATAGGACAAGTTTGGAGGGATATGGCCCAAATGCCCTGATCCCCAGCCTATAATCCACACCCAAGAATCTGATTCAATGATTAGACCCCAGTCTCTAACCCACTCCCAGGGGATCTGTCATTCTCTATATATATCCACCCCCCTGGATCTCTGGATTAGACCACAGGCTGTAACCCACACCTGGGGATCTGTCATTCTTTACCCTCCCACCCCCCCCCCTCCACCCCCCCACCCTCCCCCGAACACCCGGATTAGATCCCAGCCTGTAACTCTCTCTGTGTCTACCAAATGTAGACTGGTCAATCATTTCGCTGAACTCCTTCGCTCAGTCCGCCTGGACCTACCTAATCTCCCGGCTGCTAAACACTTTAATTCTCCTTCCCATTCCCACACTGAACTTTCTGTCCAAGGCCTCCTCTATTGTCAGTGAGGCTAAACATAAATTGGAAGAACAGCATCTCATATTTCGCTTGGGCAGCTCACATATCTAAAGAAGTGTTTAGTTAGTTTTTATATTCCCCGAAAGAGCATGAAAGAAAGCTTGCGGGGAATATAAAAACTGACTGTAAAAGCTTATTTAGAGATGTAACAAGGAAAAGATCACTGAAGCCAAATGTAGGACCCTTACAATGAGCGACAGGTGAATGTATAAAGGGAAACAAGGAAATTGCAGAACAGTTAAAGGAGTACTTTGGTACACAATAATGCTGGGGAAACTCAGCAGCAGCATTTATGGAGCGAAGGAGATAGGCAACGTTTCGGGCCGAAACCCTTCTTCAGACTGATAGGGGTAGGGAGGAGGCGGGGAGAAGAAAGGGAAAAGGAGGAGGAGGAGCACGAGGGCTGAGGTAAGAAGGGGAGGAGACAGCAAGGGTTAACAGAATTGTGAGAATTCAATGTTCATACCACCAGGGTGCTGACTGCCCATGCGGAATATGAGGTGCTGTTCCCCCAATTTCCGGAGTTGCTCACTCTGGCCGTAGAGGAGGCCCAGGACAGAGAGGTTGGATACGGAATGGGAGGGGGAGTTGAAGTGTTGAGCCACCGGGAGGTCAGGTTGGTTAATGTGGACCGAGCGGAGGTTTTCGGCGAAACGATAGCCAAGCCTATGCTTGGTCTCAACGATATAGATCAGCTGACAACTAGAGCAGCGGATGCAATAGATGAGTTTGGAGGAGGTGCAGGTGAACCTCTGCCACACCTGGAACGACTGCTTGGGTCCTTGAATGGAGTCAAGGGGGGAGGTAAAGTGACAGGTGTAGCATCTCTTGCGGTTGTAAGGGAAAGTGCCCGGGGAGGGGTTGGAGAGGGAGGGAAGGGAAAAATTGACCAGGGAGTTACGGGGGGAGCAGTCTTTGCGGAAAGCAGACGGGGGGAGATGGGAAAATGTGGCGAGTGGTGGGGTCACGTTGGAGGTGGCGAAAAACTGACGGAGGATTACTTGTTTTATGTGACGGCTAGTGGGGTGAAAGGTGAGGACAACGGGGACTCTGTCCTTGTTGCGAGTGGGGGGATGGGGAGAGAGAGCAATGTTACGGGGTATGGAGGAGACCCTGGTGCGAGCCTCATCTATGGTGGAGGAGGGGAACCCCTGTTCCATGAAGAGGAAGGAGTCCTTTGATTCTGTCTTCACTAAAGAAGACTCAAACAACCTCCCAGATATACTGGGGAACCCAGGATCACGTGGGAGCGATGAACTGAAGCGAATTCACATTAGTCAGCAAATGGTGTTAGGTAAACTGTTGGCTATTGACATGGATAGAGAACTGGTTGGCAGACACGAAGCAAAGAATAGGTATTAACGGGTTCTTCTCAGAATGGCAGGTAGTGACCAGTGGGGTGCTGCAAGGCTCTGTGCTGGGACCTCAGTTATTTGCAATATATATTAACGATTGAGAAGAGGGAACTAAATGTAACATCTCCAAGTTTGCGAATGACAGATAGCTGGGTGGCAGTGTGAGCTGCGAGAAGGATGCTATGAGGCTGCAGAGTGACTTGGATAGGTTTGGATGAGTGGGCAGGTGCATGGCAGATGCATGACAGATGCAGTATAATATGAATAAATGTGAGGTTATCCAATTTGGTGGCAAGAACAGGAAGGCAAATTATTATCAGAATGGTGTTAGGTTGAGAAAAGGGGAGACGCAACGAGACCTGGGTGTGCTTGTACGACAGTCACTGCAAGAAAGCATGCAGTTACAGCAGGCAGTGAAGAAAGGTAATTGCATGTTGGCCTTCATTGCGAGAGGATTTGAGTTTAGGAGCAAGGAGGTCCCACTGCAGTTGTAAGTGAGACTGCACCTGGAGTTTTCTGTGGAATCTTGGTCTCCTAATTGAGGAAGGACAATATTGCTATTGAGGGAGTGCAGCAAAGGTTCACCAGGTTAATTCCCGGGATGGCGGGTCTGACATATGATGAAAGAATGGGTCTTGTATTCAATGGAATTTAGACGGATGAGAGGGGATCTTACAGGAACATATAACATGTTTAAAGAATTGGATAGGCGAGAAGCAGGACAAATGTTCCCGATGTTGGGTGAGTCCAGAACCAGGGGTCAGAGTTTAAGAATAAGGAGTTGGCCATTTAGAGCTGAGATGAGGAAAAACTATTTTCAACCAGAGAATTGTGAAACTGTGGAATTCTCTGCCACAGAAGGCAGTGGTGGTTGTTTTCAAGAGAGAGTTAGATTTAGGTCTTTCGAGTTAAAGGAATCAAGGTATATGGGGGAAAAGCAGGAACAGGGTAGCGATGATCAGCCATGATCATATTGGCTCGAAGGGCCAAATGGCCTACTCCTGCACCTATTTTTCTATGTTGCTAATCCAGTGGTATTAGTGTTGATTTCTCTTACATCAAGTAACCCCGTCATTCTCTCTCTCATCTCCATCCCTCCCCCACCCAAGTGGCACCAGCTTCTCGTTTTCACCCAACAAACAGCTAACAATGGCCTGTTTCCTTTAGCGTTACTTATTTCCACATCTTTCGTGTATTGTTCTATAACTCTCTACATTATCGCCTATATCTCTTTCCTGGGACTCAGTCTGAAGAAAGGTCTCAACCTGAAACGTCACCCATTACTTCTCTCCAGAAATACTGCCTGTCCCGCTGAGTTACTCCAGCTTTTTGAGTCTGTCTAGAGTTTAAAACAACATCCACAGTTCTTTCCTACACAACACTCTCTGGATACCTATTATTCTATATATAAACCAGGCTGTAATTGATAGTCATACAGTGATAGAGCATGGAAACAAGCCATTCAGCCCAACTTGCCCACATGGCGGACGTCCCAGCTACACTTGTCCCACATGTTTGACCAAGGATCCTTCCAAACCTGTCCTATGCATGTACCTGTCTAACTGTTTCTTAAATGTTGGGATTGTTCCTGCCTCAACGACCTCCTCTACAGCTTGTTCCACGCACCCACCAACCTTTGTGTGTAAAAGTTACCCCACAGATTCCTAATAAATCTTTTCCCCTTCACCTTAAACTTTGTCCTCTGGTCCTTGATCCACTTACTCTGGCCAAGAGACTCTGTGCCTCTGATGTAGCAGGTGCCCAGGAGTGATGGTCCGTCTCCACGCCCGGGGGCAGCAACACGGGCTCCAGGTTGGTGGCGAACCTGATGCGCAGCTTGACCTGGAGTAAGGTCACGTCGTCCACGAAGGTGGTGGTGTTGTGTGGTGTGTTTAGTTGAGTTGTGTTGTTTATTTCAGTTTAGTTTAGTTTGGTTTAACTTAGCTTAGTTTAGCTTAGTTTAGTTTAGTTTAGTTTAGCTTAGCTTAGCTTAGCTTAGTTTAGCTTAGTTTAGTTTAGTTTAGTTTAGTTTAGCTTAGCTTAGTTTAGTTTAGTTTAGCTTAGTTTAGTTTAGCTTAGCTTAGCTTAGTTTAGTTTAGTTTAGTTTAGTTTAGCTTAGTTTAGCTTAGTTTAGTTTAGCTTAGCTTAGTTTAGTTTAGTTTAGTTTAGTTTAGTTTAGCTTAGTTTAGTTTTTAGTTTAGTTTAGTTTAGTTTAGTTTAGTTTAGTTTAGCTTAGTTTAGTTTAGTTTAGTTTAGCTTAGTTTAGTTTAGTTTAGCTTAGTTTAGTTTAGTTTAGCTTAGTTTAGTTTAGCTTAGTTTAGTTTAGTTTAGCTTAGTTTAGCTTAGCTTAGCTTAGTTTAGCTTAGTTTAGCTTAGTTTAGCTTAGCTTAGCTTAGTTTAGTTTAGTTTAGCTTAGTTTAGCTTAGTTTAGCTTAGTTTAGTTTAGCTTAGTTTAGTTTAGCTTAGTTTAGCTTAGTTTAGCTTAGCTTAGCTTAGCTTAGTTTAGCTTAGCTTAGTTTAGTTCAGTTTAGTTCAGTTTCAGTTTAGTTCTGTTTAGTTCAGTTCAGTTCAGTTCAGTTTAGTTTAGTTTAGTTTAGTTGAGTTTAGTTTAGTTCAACTCTCGACTCAAAACTTCACTCATTCCTTCTCACCAGATATGCTGCCTGTCCCATTGAGTTACTCCAGCATTTTGTGTCTATCTTCAGTTTAATTTAGTTTTGTATATAGGGAATAGGGAAGATAGGAAGATTGAGAATAGGGAAGATTCAAACAAGAGGACATGATTTCAGAATTAAGGGACAGAAGTTTAGGGGTAATATGAGGGGGAACTTCTTTACGCAGAGAGTGGTGGAATGAGCTCCCAGTGGAAGTGGTGGAGGCAGGTTCATTGGTATCATTTAAAAATAAATTGGATAGGCATATGGATGAGAAGGGAATGGAGGGTTATGGTACGAGTGCAGGCAGGTGGGACTAAGGGGAAAAAAAATTGTTCGGCATGGACTTGTAGGGCCGAGATGGCCTGTTTCCGTGCTGTAATTGTTATATGGTTATATGGTTATATGGTATAGTATTCAGCTCAGGTTAGTTCAGTTCAGTTCAGTTCAGTTCAGTTTAGTTTTGTTTAGTTTGTGAGCTTTCCTCAGAACGGTTACTTTCAGCTGGTGAATTCTCATCGACATGATTGATAAATAAACTTAGTAATGGTGACGAGTCTGATGTGAACTCCCTCTGTACCCATGCCATCCATTTATGCCATCCTTCAGAAGAAGGGGAATGAGGCGGGGCTAATAAGAAATGAGAGACGCCAGTTCCAAGAGCTTTTTAAGGCCCTAAAGAGAGGGCAAAAGGCTAGGGGCGGCTCCACTCCTTCACCGGGTGCGGGTATAGGATCCAGTGTACATTCAAAATGAAGCTCACTATAGCCAGCCTGAATATCAATGGGGGACATTGTACCAGGCCGTTTGCTGTATCTGGCCGTGCGCTTGGATGGCGTGCCGTTACACTTCATTAATGTGTACGCCCCCAAGATCGGAGCAATGCAGATGCGCTTAACAATGGAAGTGACCACGTTGTTGAACACTATCGACTGTGGGGAGTGTGTTTTCCTTGGGGGAGATTTTAATTGTACCCTTGAGGCAAGAGATCGCTTTGGCGTTCAGAGTGACCTGGCTTCAGTAAAGACTTTAAGGGAGATGGTGGACGCTTTTGAGCTGGTAGAGGCTTGGAGGAATTTCCATCGTGACTCTAACACCTTCTCGTACAGGTTTGGGGGGGGGGGGGGGGGTGGGGGGGGGGGGGTGGTTCCTGTATTGACCATTTATACGTGTCCAACGCCTATGTCTCCTGTGTTTCGGCGGCTTCTATGTGGCCGGTGCCATGCTCGGACCATTGCCTGGTGCGAGTGGATTTTATCCCGACACGCACACGGGCTGGTTCCGCGTACTGGCATTTTAATAGCCAGCTGCTGGAGGATCGCTGATTCCGGGTTTCATTCAGGCAGGTCCTGTGCTGTCTCAGGTTACCCACACTGACCAGTCGTACACAGTCCCGGGCCGGTCCATCCAGGACAATATCCATCTGGTCCGGGACCTGATCCATCTGTCCCAGTCAGTTGCCTGACCTTCTCTCCCTCGACCAGGAGAAGGCATTCAAAAGGATGGAGCACAATTACCTTCTTGGGACTCTGCAGGCGTTCGGTTTGGACCGCATTTTGTGGCCTAGGTCAGACTTTTACACACTGCTGCAGGATGCTTTGTAAAGGTTAACGGCTCTTTGTTGGTCCCCATTCCCTTTGGGAGGGGGGTTCGTCAGGGATGTCCCATGCCGGAGGAGATGGCAGGTTTTGCGTGGATTACCACGCACCTCCTCTATCTGGGGGTCTACCTGAGTCCCGGTGAAGGGGCTTGGCCGGTGAACTGGCAGGAGCTGGAGGTGAAAGTGGTCGCCCGGCTGGGACGTTGGTCCGGCCTACTTGGTGTGCTCTCTTACCGGGGCAGGGTTGTAGTTATAAACCAGCTGGTGGCATCTCTGCTGTGGTACCAGATGGCCACTATGGTCCCGTCCTCTTATTTTATGACCAGGTTACAGAGGAGATTGGTCAGCTTCTTCTGGGGTGAGAGGAACCACTGTGTCTCTGCTGGGGTTCTGAGTCTCCCGTTGGAGGAGGGTGGTCAGGCGCTGGTCTGTGATCGTACCCAGGGGCGCTGCCTTCAGGAGGGCTCACGGCTCCCGGTAGCGGGCATCAGTCGACGCGCTAGGCGGGAGTTGCCTGGCTTTTACCGTGACCTCCTGAAAGCCAGGAATTTGGTCACCTTCAGCCAGGGCCCTGCTCATCAGTGGGGGGGGGGGGGGGTTGTGGCTGTGACGGTGGGTGTCGAGGAGAGGCGTGTGCCTGGAGCAATTCCAGACGAGTTTACCACCGCTCAGTCGAAATTGTTCATAGGTCCCATGGCCCTGGGTCCCTCCCCGATAGCCGGCCCCAAGCAACATGAGCCGCCTTTCCGAGATGGCCACGTGCCGTTCTGTGCTGTGGAGAGGCGCGTACTGTACAGGCTGCTCCTGCACACTCTCCACTTCCACGCCCTCGTCTTCCGTCCAGACACACCCTGGCGGTCCATGTTACCACCTGATGAGGGCAGCGGTCCCTAGTGGAGGTCTCTCTACAAGGGAGACCTCCCCCTTTACATTGGGGACCTGGGGTGGAGAGTGTTGCACAAAGCCATGGCCTGCAACAGGTACTTGAGCCGGTTCACGGACTCGTCCGCCATCTGTCACTTCTGCGGTGAGGAGGAGTCCGTGTACCATTTGTATGTACAATGTGAGAGGTTGCAGCCCCTGTTCGAGTATCTGAAGGGGCTGCTCCTCAAGTTTTGGCTCCACTTTTGTCCAACGCTATTGATTGATGGGGACCCAGTACAGAGGGGGGTGGGTCGGTAGGGAGGAGGGGTCTCCCTGTCGGTTGCTCCTGGGCCTGGCCAAGATGGTCATTCACGGGTCCAGGCAGTGGGCAGTCGATGGCCGCACAGCGGTCGGCTACCTGCCCCTTTTCCAGGGTTACGTCCGTGTCTGCGTGTCCCTGGAGAGGGAACATGCGGTGTCCACGGGGGATGCTGGAGGGGCTTCTGTGAATGTTGGTCACCACAGGAGGTTGAATATATTATAGATAAGGATGGCGGGATTTTAATTTGAACTTTTGTCTTGTTTTGTAAACTGCCGATACAGGCAGCTTTTGATATGTACGATGTACTACTTTGTATATTGATTTTGTTGTTTGGAATAAAGTATTTGTATTTAAAAAAGGACAGGGAGAGGGCGGGTTAGACACAGAGTGAAGCTCGTAAGGTCAGATGCAAAGTGGCACTTTCAAGTCATGTCCCTCAACCGTGGGCCCTGGGGATGTCTCCTGGTTTTTCTGTCCCAAACCCAGTTGTAGTGGGCAGTGAGAGAGTGCAGGAGACTGGCCATTCACTGGCCAGCTCACCGCTGGCAGAGACAATAGACAATAGACAATAGACAATAGGAGCAGGAGCAGGAGCAGGCCATTCGGCCCTTCGAGCCAGCACTGCAATTCAATGTGATCATGGTTGATCATCCACAATCAGTATCCTGTTTCGTGCCATATCCCCTGACTCCACTATCTTTAAGAGCCCCATCTAGCTCTCTCTTGAAAGTATCCAGAGAACCGGCCTCCACCGCCCTCTAAGGCAGAGAATTCCACAGACTCGCAACTCTCTGTGTGAAAAAGTGTTTCCTCATCTGTTGCAAATGTCTTACCCCTTATTCTTAAACTGTGACTCCTGGTTTTGGACTTCCCTAACATCGGGAACATGTTTCCTGCCTCTAGCGTGTCCAATCCCTTAATAATCTTATATGTTTCAATAAGATTCCCTCTCATCCTTCTAAATACCAGAATGTACAAGCCCAGCTGTTCCCTTCTTAAGCATATGACAATCCCGCCATCCCGGCAATTAACCTTGTGAATCTACGCTGCACTCCCTCAATAGCAAGAATGTCGTTCCACAAATTGTGAGACCAAAACTGCACATAATACTCCAGGTGTGGTCTCACTAGGGCCCTGTACAACTGCAGAAGGACCTCTTTGCTCCTATACTCAACTCCTCTGCGGTCAAAACGCACCCCTGTTCTCTACACCCTCAATTCAAGAAACTTCTAACCCGCTTTCTCCGCTTGTCCCATCTTCCAGAGAGAACATCATCAGGTGTCAATGTGTCCCCACCTTTCTGAAGCCTTCAGACGTCTTCAGGAGGAACTTGGACCTGTCAATCTTCATGCTACTCTACCTCCTGCAGTTGGTGGTAATCACCGTAGCCTCCGCCGCGGTGAGCAAGAAGCAGTGGCTGAGGAAAACCATTGGTGCCATCACAGTGACCCAGGCCGCCACTCAACGCCACCGGAAGAAGAGGACCATCAAGATGATCGTGCTGCTGGTGGTGACCTTTGCCCTCTGTTGGTTCCCCCTCAACGTCTACACCGTCCTGCTCTCCGGCCAACGCGTCCAATTCAACAACACCCTCGACTTTGCCTTCCACTGGGTGGTCGTGAGCAGCACCTGTTGGAACTCCTTCACCTACTGTTGGATGGACAACAGGTTCCGCTCCAACTTCATGACCCTTCTGGCCAAGTGTGGGGGGAGAAGGAGGAGAGGAGGCAAGTCCAGTGGAGACGGGAGGCAGTCAAGATGAGATGGGCGGACAAGCCTGGCCCATCCACGGAGAATAGGAGTTTCTACCTTGGAGGGCGCAGGGGTAACAATGGGGAGGTGAATACACTTTAGACTTTACAGATTCCCCGTTGAAACTTGGTATCATGTTCAGCCCAGGTATTATGGGCCAAGGCATCTGTACCTGTGCTGCTGTCCATTGTTAACTATCCAATTTATTTTTAAATGATTACCACCTTCAAAAACACAGCTACCACTCTCTGAGAAAGTTCCCCGGGTGTTACAGCAAACTTCAGCATCTCTCATGGAGCGAAGGGGAAAAGCTAGGTCAACGTTATCGGGCCGAAAAAACCTCCATCTTTAACCTTCTGAAAGAATGTATTGTTCAACCTATCCCTTTCATGTTTAGTTTATGGGCCAAGGTTGTACCTGTGCTGTATTGCTAGTTTAGTTTAGTTCATAGAAAGAAAGATTAACGCGAACTTACCGATTGAAGTTTGATCTTTATTTTATGAGAAGTTGAAGCGAGGGATTACATGAAGAGCCCGCCAGCCACATATACGCCAACCTTCAGAGCAGCAGTATGAAACCATAAACTAGTTGCCGAACTTAAGCTATAGAAAGATTAACGACCATAGATCAACCGAATGATCTTTATGAGAAGTAAGGTTGGGAGTGAAGGGCACGCATTCCCTCACCGAGTGGGAGGAATTCAATTTAGGTCAGTTTAGTTCAGTTACACTAGTTCTGTGTTAGCCTACTTTTCCACCCACTCCCTGCACTCTAGGGGGCAATTTACAAACCCCAACGTCTTTGATATGTGGGAGGAAACCGGAGCAGCCGGAGGAAACCCACGTGGTCACAGGGAAAGCTCCACACGCACACACAAGCACGCACACACACATAGGCATGAGCGCACATACATACACTCACATTCACACACACAGACACACAAACATTCAAAAACACACACACACACTCACGGCACCCGAGGTCAGAATTGAACCCGGATCTCTGGCGCGGTGAAGCAGCAGTTCCACCAATTGCATCGCAGAGCCACCACATAATGTGGCAACATATACTTCTCAGAGTAGAGAGATACAGCATGCAAACAGGCCATTCAGCCCATCTCGGCATTTTTCTCATCTCCCCACATTCCCATCAACTCTGAATTGTACCACTCAGCACACATTGGGGGGAAATTTGCATTTGATAAGGTCCCACAGAGGAGATTAGTGCGCAAAATTAGAGCGTGTGATATTGGGGGTATGGTGCTGACATGGATAGAAAATTGGTTGGCACATAGGAAACAAAGGCAGGAATGAACAGGTCCCTTTCACAATGCCAGGCAGTGACTAGTGGGGTACCGCAAGGCTCGGTGCTGAGATCGCAGCTATTTACAATATATAAGGCAGGAACGGGGTACTGATTGTGGATGATCAGCCATGATCACATTGAAGGGCGGTGCTGGTTCAAAGGGCCGAATGGCCTACTCCTGCACCTATTGTCTATAATTTACAGAGGGCTAATTAACATACAAACTCGCACATCTTTGGGATATTAGTTTAGTTTAGAAATAGGCTGTGGAAGCAGGTTCTTCACCCCACCGAGTCTGCACCAACCAGTGATCCCCGCACATTAACACTACTTTATACACACACACACTAGGGACAATTTTACATTTATTACTGAGGCAATTAACCTACAAACTTGTATGTCTTTGGTGTGAGGGTAGAATCTGCAACACCCAGTAGAATCCACGCGGTCACAGAGAGAACGTGCAAGTTACCATTGAACAAGTGTCTCCGCCATGATGAGGCAGCAGCTCTACCCGCTACATCACAGTGTTGCCTGGAATCTTTCCATTCTGTTAGTCCTGATATATGTTTATGAAGCCCTGACCAATGTTTTAATTATTCCCTCTCCTCTGGTTTATGCCATGCACAGCTGAGTACTCCTGGACCATTGACAACATCTTACATTCAATATGTTCCTGAATGTTGATATACTTTGATGTACACACAGTTCATGTTATTGAAGCAGAATTAGGCCATTCGACCTATCGTCTACTCAAGGCTGATCGATCTTTCCCTCTCAACCCCATTCTTCTGCCTTTCCTCGTAATCCCAGACACCCGTACTAATCATGAATCCATCTATCTCTGCCTTCAAAATATCCATTGGCCTTCACATCCTTCTGTGGCAAAGAACACCACCGTCTGACCTTTGTCTCTTGCATCTCCGGTCAAAATCCTTCCCTCAATTGAGGGAATTGAGGGGAACCCTCAATTCATGAAACCTCTAATCTACTTTCTCCACATGTCCCTTCCTTCCAGAGAGAAGATCATCAGAAGTCTTTCCTTCCCCACTTTTCCGAAGCCTTCCGAAATCTTCAGGAGGAAATTGCACCTGTAAACCTTCGTGCTGCTCTACCTCCTGCTGTTGGCGGTGATCATCGTAGCCTCCGCCGCGGTGAGCAAGAAGCAATGGCTGAGGAAAACCATTGGTGCCATCACGGTGGCCCAGGCTGCCGTTCAACGCTGCTGGAAGTAGAGGTCTATCAAGATGATCGTGCTGCTGCTGCTGGTGACCTTTGCCCTCTGTTGGTTCCCCCTCAACGTCTACAACGTCCTGCTCTCCGGCCAACAATTCAACAACACCCTCTACTTTGCCTTCCACTGGGTGGCCGTGAGCAGCACCTGTTGGAACCCCTTCATCTACCTCCTGACCCTTCTGGCCAAGTGTGGGGGGAGAAGGAGGAGGGGAGGCAAGATCCTGGTGCTCACCATGGCCAGCGGAGACGGGAGGCAGTCAAGGTGAGATGGGCGGACAAGCCTGGCCCATCCACGGAGAATAGGAGTTTCTACCTTGGTGGGCGCAGGGGTAACAATGGGGAGGGGAATACACTTTAGACTTTACAGATACAGCATGGAAACTTGGTATCATGTTCAGGCCAGGTATTATGGGCCAAGGCATCTGTCCCTGTGCTGTATTGTTCTATGTTTAGGTTCATTCAGTTTAGTTTAGTTTAGTTCACTTCAGTTCAGTTTAGTTTAGTTCAGTTTAATTCAGTTTAGTTTAGTTTAGTTTACTTTAGTTTAGATTAGTTTAGAGATCTCAACGATCACAAGCGACCACCTAAAATTCTTAAAGGATTGGACAGGCTAGATGTAGGAAAAATGTTCCCCATGTTGAGGGAGCCCAGAACCAGGGGTCACAGTTTAAGAATATGGGGTGGGCCATTTAGGACTGAGACGAGGAAAAACATTTTCACCCAGAGAGTTGTGAATCTGTGGAATTCTCTGCCACAGAAGGCAGTGGATGCCAATTCACCGGATGTTTTTGAAGAGTGAGTTAAATTTAGCTGTTAGGGATTAAAGAATCAAGGGATATTGAGAAAAAGAGGAGCGTGGGACTGATTTAAATGATCAGGCATGATCATACTGAATGCGGGTGCTGACTCGAAGGGCTGAATGGCCTACTCCTGCACCTATTATCTGTTTCTATGTTTCTACCCGTACAAACTGGGCCTACGTTATCCTACTTTCTCACCCACTCCCTGCGCTCTATGGGGCAATTTATAGTGGGGCCATTAACCTGCAAACCCGCACGTCTTTGGGATGTGGGAGGAAACCGGTACACCCAGAGAGAACCCACGTGTTTACAGGGAAAACTACACATGCACACCCACGCACACACATAAACACACTCACACACACATATGCACACACGCGCACGCACACATATACAAACACACTCACACATACACGCACACACGCACACACATGCTCGCACACACACCCGCTCACACACTCACACATACGCACACGCACACACGCAGCACTCGAAGTTAGGATCGAACCCGGAACTCGATATGGCAACATATACTTTTCATTGTAGAGAGATACAGAACGCAAACAGAGCCTTCAGCCCATCTTGTCATTCTTTCTAATCTCCCCACATTCCTATCACCTCCCCGCCAAATTCTAAAACTCACCACACACTAGGCTGCAATTTACAGAGGGCTGATTAACATACAAACCCACACGTCTTTGGGATATTAGTTTAGTTTAGCTGCACAAATGAGGTCTAGCCGCACTGATTAGTGATCCCCACACACACACACACTGTTAATTCTGGCCAAATTGGAGAGGCCAAGACACTAAAATTCAGTAAAGGCTTCTGGGTGGTCAATTTAAATGTGCCTTCTGCAGAAATAGGACAAGCTGCAGAATGGTGCCAGTTTGTCTAGAGCCTAGATAAGAGCTGCAGGAAGAGAACGGAAACATCTGCAGATCCTGACAATTAGGTGCAAATTGCATGGAATGGATTGGATGAATGCAAACGAGACATACACATTGTATATAATGTTGCAAAGCTTTACATTGCTAGTTGTTGATTGGATTAAGTATTGAGCCTTGTCTGGGTTTCTTGAAGATCAAGGAACATGTTGCGATGGTTGTTTCCTCAATGGAAGCGCCGTTTGAATACATTGTATTAGTCACTGTATTATTGGGTTAGTGAAATGTCTATCATATACTGTGTTAATCGATATCTGTTATTGGACTGTACAGATACCACCCCTATGTGGTTCGGCCCCTCAAGGTTCGGGGACCTACAAGAGACCGCTCACACAAAGTCCCGTGTCAATCTTCTGGGAGAACGCTTAGGACTGAGTGACCTTCTAGAGTGTCTCTGCTTGAGGGAGGCTAAAGAGGGCTTGATCAGGCAGATACGAGGATCGAACCGGCATTGGTTAGGTATATTAGTGCAAATGTAATTGTGTTTTGTCAAAATAAAGTTTAGATGCACAAGTGCTGGACTTTAGATGGACAAGTGCTGATTTTTGACTGAAACTAGACTGGGGGAAGCTTAGAATGAGCTATTTACATTGGGGGCTCATCCGGGTTCTCAACAGACCCCCCAACCCAAGTTTGCGATCAAGGCTGTTGAGCTGTTTCGATCGCGAATGCAGAAATCGGGCCAACTGTGCAGTTCTCACATTGATTTTCGGCACTTCGCTAGTTGGGGCGGATCGATCATTCGCGGGCTTGGGAAAGGTTCCAATCGAGATCGTAGGTACAGAGTCTAGCAAGCATGGGGTGTGGTTAGCACACATTTGGGTTAGGGTCCCATAAAACAAGGCGAGGCATGGCCCAAAACTTGGTCTTAGTTGGCAGACTGCAGCTGCTTTAACGAGAGCCTGACACGCTTCGAGGGTGAGGGATGGCCCATTGTCCAGATTTGGTATCCAATTGGTGGGCAACATAAGTTGTGTTCTGAAAATCTGCATCGACTGCCAGCACGGAGAGGCTAGGCGCTGAACTCCTGGTTCTGAGCAGAGAGGGTTGGCTGCAAAGGTATCTGAGTCCCTCCCTGGAGTGATGGACGAGGAACCTCGTAAAGGCACTGGGCTCGGTGTCTGGAGTATAGATTGGCTGGGAATACTCTAGTCCATTCGAGATTTCATTGGGCAAATTCGAGAACCCGCGTATGTGGAGGGATATGCACCAAAACTAGTTGGTCTGAGAACGACTCTAGATTTGCAGAATCATATTTCCAAATACAGAATTTCACATTGAAGTTCTGCCCGTACGGCAGAATTCGAATTCTGTTTAAATAGAACTTCAGAGATTGTGCATGTTTGAGATTGATTCCTAATAGTGGCTGATAACAGTGAATAGTAACTATTCACTGGTCAATTGTTGATTAGTACCTGATAGTGAAGAGTACCTGAGAGACGGGAACCTGGTTTACTTAGTGAAAAGTACCCGGATGCGAAAGGTTCTGTAGAACTTAGAGAGGAGAATAGGGGTCCCCCTATAGAAGTCCAGTCTTATCAGGAGGAAAGTAACATTTAGGAGGCAAAGTAGTCATTTAAGAAGTAGTACCCCTCAGCAAAGAGTAGTCTAGGAAGGGGAAAATCTGCGGTATCTGAGGGAGAGGTTTACTGATTGATAACAGCATGATGCGGCATTGAGTTTGAATGTTTGTAAACTGTGTGCTAGCGTGTTAAATTATTATTGTAAATTGTAACAATCCAGCATCGTCTATTTCAGCATCTTTATCAGATCAGGATTGTATAAATACTTTGTGTATGTAAAAAGATTTAGAAATTAATATTTAGAAAGTTAAGATTTAGAGTGTGTTAAGTTTGCGGACTGCTATTGTATTGTTTGTGTGAGTGCTTAAGGATTTTTGGGTGTTAGATAATTTTAAGTAAAAGTGTGTTTGAATTAAATATTTGTAATTGTTTAGATTGTATGGTATGGCAACTGCTCTGTCTCTGACCGGAAAGCACTGCAGAGGGTGGTGAAAACTGCCCAACGCATCACCGGTTCCTCACTCCCCTCCATTGAGTCTGTCCAAAGCAAGCGATGTCTACAAAGGGCATGCAGCATCGCCATGGACTGCTCTCACCCCAGCCACAGACAGTTTACCCTCCTCCCATCTGGGAGGCACTACAGGTCTCTCCATTGCCGGACCAGCAGGTTCAGGAACAGCTTCTTCCCTGCGGCTGTTACACTACTTAACTGTTTATAAATATATATATTTTACTGCTCATTATTCTATGTTCGCTGTTCTGGGTGAGATGCTAACTGCATTTCGTTGTCTCTTTACTGTACACTGCACAATGTCAATAAAGATTGAATCTGAATCTGAATCTGATTGAGCCATTTTTCGAAGCAAGGGGGTGTGGATGATTTCCAGTCTGTTAGGATCATTTTCTTGGCTGCCACCATACCAAGCATCAGTGCTTGTTGTTCTTCAGACGTGAAATATAAAGCAGTCTCTGAGCATCCAAAAAGTGCCAGGTCTGGATCAAGGGGAATATCTTTTCCATAGACCCCAGAGAACCACTTAAATATTTCAGACCAGTATCTTTGTATATGAGGACAGAGCCTGAAAATGTGTGTTAAAAAAGCATCTGCATCTTTGCATCTGTCACATAATGGAGAAATAGCTGGGTGGATTCAATGTAATTTGGTCCTTGAGTAATGGAGTCTATGGATTACTTTAAACTGGATCAGTTTATACCTGACGTTGATCGAACAAGTTTGGATTCTGGTCAAACCTTCATTTCAAATGTCGTCAGACACCTGGAAATTCAGCTCAGTAGAGCAGGCTTCTTTCAGATGGGTAGTGGATACAGAGGTGGTGAATAGACACACAAAGTGATATATTAGATGTTTGGAGTCCGGAGGAAGCTGCAGGAGTTGGTAGAGTGGGCAACTGTCAGGCATGGTTTGAAAATTTTAAATTTGTACATAGTGCCTAATTTGGAGATAGCGAAAAAAATGAGAGTTGGAAAGGTTAAAATTTGATTTCAGCTGATTAAACGAAGCAAACTATATATAAATCTCTGAGGGTCGCAAGGCCCTTGTCCCTCCAGACAGCAAACACCCCATCCGGCTGTGATTGCAAAAAGCAGTGGTTGTGACATATGGGGGTGTAAATAGAGACATTTGACAATGTACTGAAACTTCTTATCTGATTTAAAATTCAAATAGAATTTCTTAAAATAAAATTCTCACCAACCAACTTGTGTGGGGATTCTGTTTTGGAAAAAAAGCAAAGTACAGAGGGAGGAATTTTTCACTGCTGTGTTTTCAATGTTTAGCCACAAAGGGGCATTATTATTATTATTATTCAAAGTTTCATCTGGGAATTCCCATTGCCAGTAAATCAGAGCTCTGGCATTGGCTGCCCAATAGTAGTGCCTAAATGTAGGAAGGCCCATGCCTCCCTCATTTTTTGGCTTTTGAAGATGTGCCTTTGATATACGGTGGGCTCTATAGCCCCAAATAAATGAACTGATAATGGAGTCCAGTTTTTTAAAGAATGATGAAGTAAGAAAAATTGGAAGATTTTGGAATAAATATAAAAATCTAGGAAGAGACACCATTTTGATAGCGTTAATACACCTCACTATAGAAAAGGGTAAATTCCTCCACCTCTATGTTCAGTTTTAACTTTGTAATCATATCAGCGTAGATGAGTTTGAATATACGTTTGTGGTTTAGGGGTATTTTGAGTCCTAGATATGTAAAATGGTCATATACTATCTTAAATGGTAGAGCCTCAAGGAAATCTGAATCTATAGTGTGTGATAAAGGCATAACCTTGCTCTTACTCCAATTGACTGTGTATCCAGAAAGCTTGCCAAATGATTTAATCAAATCTAACAAGGGAGGAACAGAGGCTTCTGGATAGGAGAGAAATAGTAATGTGTCATCGGCGTAAAGCCCCACACGACTTTCCACGTTCCCCACCTTAATATCCCTGATGTTTGGGTGAGTCCTGATACCTATTGCGAGTGGCTCCAGATCAATATCAAAGAGTAAGGGGGACAGAGGATCTCCCTGTCTGACCCCATGTTGTAAGTCAAAAGGTCCAGATTTATCATTATTAGTGAGGATGGATGATGTCGGACAAAGATACACCATTTTAACCCACGCAATAAAGGAATTCCCAAACCCAAATCTTTTAAGTACCTCTAAAATATCGGGCCACTCTATCTGGTCGAACGCTTTTTTGCCGTCTAAGGATAAGATGGCCGCTCTGGAATCCCCCTCTTGGTGGAGCTATATAGATTATTCAGGAGTCGACACACATTACAAATGAAAATCCCTGTTTGGTCAGGGTATATAATTGATGAAATATGCTTCCCCAGTCTAATAGCTATTATTTTTGTGATAGTCTTTTGATCAAGGTTGAGGAGAGCAAAAGGCCTGTAGCTGCCAAGTTCAGTTTTATCCTTGTCTTTTATCAACAGGATGTATATATTTGCCTCATACAGGGACTTTGGAAACCTGTTATTCTTAATCGAATCATTGATCATCCTAATTAGGAGTGGGGTAGCGACTTATGAAATGCCTTGTAGAATTCACAACCAAATCCATCCGGGCCAGCTGCTTTACTGGAGGGAAAAGATTTAATAGCCTCAACTAGCTCGCTTTCTAAGAAATTTGAATCCAGTTCTAGCCTGGCTGATTCATCTAGTTTTGGCAAACTGAGGGAGTTAAAGAAACCTGCAAAATCTGCATTAGCGGCCCGGGTTTTAGCAGTATATAATTCTGAATAAAATACTTTGAAGCGATTATTTATTTATTTAGGATTGGTAAGCAAATCACCTGCTTTACATTTGATTTTATGGATTGCACGACTCGCCTGTTCCCCTTTTAAGTGGCTGGCCAGTAGCCTTTCTGGTTTATCGCCCAACTCAAAGTGTCTCTGTCTGAGCTTGAGTAGAAGCTCAGACAGAGACATCAGACTATCCTTGATCAGTCTTTGCTGGCTTTCCCTTGAACTAAACATTATTCCCTCATCTTGTATCTATACATTGGCTTGTTTGTAATCATGTGTTGTCTTTCTGCTGACTGGTTAGCATGCAACAAAGGCTTTCACTGTACCTTGATGCACGTGTCAATAAACCAAACTGAACTGAACTGCTTCAGGCAACCCAGAAGTAGTAAACAGACCCTTCAGCTCACAGAGTCCGTGCCAGCTGTCAAACACTCACAACCTCCCGGTTTGTATTATTATAGAACATTTCCCACCTTGGAAAAAAGATTTGGAATAAAGTCTACCCAATCTATGACTCTCACGGTTTAATATATTTCTATCAGGTTTCCACTCAGCCTCGCAGCCCCCGAGACCCGGGATTTGATCCTGACGACGGGTGCTGTCGGTACGGAGTTTGTACGTTCTGCCCGTGACCATGTGGTGTTTCCCACTGGTGCTCCGGTTTTCTCCCACACTGCAAAGACGTACAAGTTTATAGATTAATTGGCTTCGGTAAAAATTATAAATTGTCCCGAGTGTGTTGGATAGTGTCAGTGTATGGGGTGATCGCTGGTCGGCGTGGAGTCGGTGGGCCCCCGAGTGTGTTGGATAGTGTTAGTGTATGTGGTGATCGCTGGTCGGCGTGGAGTCGGTGGGTCGAAGAGCCCGTTTTGGCGCTGTTTCTCTAAACCACACTAAATTAACTACAGCGTGGAAGCAGGCCCTTCAACCTGTCATGTGGAAGCAGGCCCTTCAACCTGTCATGTGGAGGCAGGCCCTTCCGCCTAATTTGCACCAACCAACATGTCCCATCTACACTAGTCCCACCTGCCCGCGTTTGTCCTATTTCCCTCTAAATCTGTCATATCCATGTAGCTGTCTAAATGTTACTTAAACCTTGTAATAGATCCTGCCTCAACTATCTCCTCAGGCAGATTGTTCCATACACCCACTTCCATTAGTGTAAAAAAAAGGTTACCCTTCAAGTTCCTATTAAATCTTTCCCCACTCACCTTAAACCTATTCCCCTCTCATCCTAAACCTATACACATACTCAATGCTGCTGATGAAGGGTCCTGCTTCATCTCAGCACAGTGCATCTCTCCACAGACGCTGCCTGACCTGCCGAGTGTTTTCTGTTATTATTTGCCCACACCTTCTGTGATAAAAGGGCCTTGTGGAGTAGTGGGTTGATGTCAACAGAACTCTAGCTTCTGGGCCCAACACATAGGTCTTGGAGTCAAATAGCATGGATACAGGCCATTCAGCCCAACAGGTTCATACTAACCATCCATATTAATCTCATTTTCCAGAATTAGGCGTGGCACAGTCAAGTCAAGTCATATTTATTTATATAGCACATTTAAAAAACAGCTCTCATTGGCCAAAGTGTTTTACATTTGTTATAAGAATAGTATAAACAAACAAACTACATACATATATAGATATAGCCCTCGCTCAGTGGACGTCAAGCAAGGCTTGGGAGCATAGATAAGTTTTTAGTCTTGACTTAAAGGAGTCGATGGAGGGGGCAGTTCTGATGGGAAGAGGGATGCTGTTCCACAGTCTAGGAGCTGCAACCGCAAAGGCGCGGTCGCCCCTAAGCTTATGCCTAGACCGCGGGATATTCAGCAGCCCCAAGTCGTCCGATCTGAGGGACCTGGAGGTGGAGTGGTGGGTGAGAAGACTTTTAATGTAGGAGGGGGCAAGCCCATTGAGGGTTTTGTAGACATAGAGGAGGGTCTTGAAATGTATACGGAACCGCACAGGGAGCCAATGGAGAGAGGCCAGGATCGGGGTGATGTGGTCCCTTTTTCGGGTGCCCATCAGGAGTCTGGCTGCGGCGTTTTGGACGAGTTGCAGGCGGGACAGGGAAGATTGGCTGATGCCAGTGTAAAGGGAGTTGCAGTAATCTAGGCGGGAGGAGATAAATGTGTGGATGATCTTTTCGAGGTCATCAAAGAGGTCATCGTAATCTGCCTTTCCTCTCAAAAGCCCCTGAAAAGGTAATTTTAAGTCAACTTATGCATAACCTTCACCAAAACACTTTCTTGGAAACTTTCCAATCAGGTTTCAGGGCTCACCACAACACAGAGTCTGCCTTGTTGAAGGTACATAATGACCTACTGCTCACCGTTGACACCGGCGACTGTGCAATTCTGCTACTTCTTGACCTCAGTGCAGCATTTGACACTGTCGAAAACACCATCCTCATTAACCATCTCCGGTATGGGGTTGGTATTGATGGCACTGCCCTGAGCTGCTTCATCTCCTACCTCAAAGGTGGAGTTTCTCGACTAACATAGGCAACTCTTTCTCCTCCCCAGCTAATCTCTGCTGTGGGGTTCCACAAGGTTCCATCCTTGGCCTCATTCTCTTCTCCCTGTATATGCTCCCCTTAGGCCAAGTCATTGAAAGGCAAGGCATTTCCTTCCATTGCTACGCGGACGATACACAACTCTATCTCCCCCTGGTTGTGGGAAATTTGCAGTTGTGGGAATTTAAATTCACCAAGTCTACTCTGCCATTCAATCATGTCTGATTGTATATTCTGAATGGTGGCAGAGTAGGAAAAGGGGAGATGCAACGAGACCTGGGTTTCATGGTACACCAGTCATTGAAAGTAGGCATGCAGGTGCAGCAGGCAGTAAAGAAAGTGAATGGTATGTTAGCATTCATAGGATAGTGTTAGTGTATGGGCTGATGCGCTGGTCGGCGTGGAGTTGGTGGGCCGAAGAGCCCGTTTTGGTGCTGTATCTCTAAACCACACTAAATTAACTACAGCGTGGAAGCAGGCCCTTCCGCCTAATTTGCACCGATCAAAATGTCCCATCTACACTAGTCCCACCTGCCCGCGTTTGTCCCATAACCCTCTAAATCTGTCCTATCCATGTAGCTGTCTAAATGTTACATAAACCTTGCATTAGATCCTGCCTCAACTATCCCCTCAGGCAGCTCGTTCCATACACCCACTTCCAGTAGTGTGGCAAAAACAAGAAGGCAGGTTATTAACTGAATGGTGTCAGATCAGGAAAAGGAGAGGTGTAACAGGACCTGGTGGCCTTGTACATCAGTCACTGAAGGTAAGCATGCAGGCACACAGGGTCGGATTTAGATGAAGAGAGGCCCTAAGCTATTTCACTTGTGAGCCCCCCCCCTCCCAATCCCCCACCCCCACGAATAGAGGACCAGGACTACCTGACAGTGACAGTGTGACACTTTTAGATCCTACTGTATGTTGTCATTAAACAGTTGGTTTTAAAACACATATTGGATTCACCACGGAGCGGGCGATGCCTTACCTGATCACCGTTTGTAGTTCTGGAGTGATGGCCTGCTGCTTCAACATCATGGAGCTGTGGTTTGTGGAGTTCCCAGTCTCGGGCCGCGCTGATTTAAACATCGTGGAGCCCCGGGATCCCTTTGCCGAGGGCCGCCAGCGTGAATCTCCGCCCTGCTCAGCCTGTACACTTCAGGAGGTGCGGGAGGGAAGGGAAGAATTGAACGTGGAGTTGCAGAGAGAGCGGTCTTTGCAGAAAGCGGATGGGGGGGGGGGGGGGGAGATAGGAAGATATGATGAGTGGTGGGGTCACGTTGGAGGTGGCAAAACTGACGGAGTTGTATGTGACGGCTGGTGGGGTGAAAGGTGAGGACTAGGGGACTCTGCCCTTGTTGTAAGTGGGGGATGGGGAGAGAGAGCAGTGTTATGGGGTATGGAAGAGACCCTGGTGAGAGTTCATCTATAGTAGGGGAGGGAAACCCCCGTTCCCTGAAGAAGGAGGACATTTCCGATGCCCTGGTGTGAAACACCTCATCCTGGGAGCAGATGCGGCGTAGACAGAGGAATTGGGAGTAAGGGATGGAGTCCTTACAGGAAGCAGGGTGGGAAGAAGTGTAGTCCAGATAGCCATGGGAGTCAGTGGGTTTATAGTGTATGTCGGTCAGAAGTCTATTACCTGCAATGGAGATAGTGAGGTCAAGATATGGTATGGAAATGTAAGAAATGGTCCAGGTGTATTTGAGTGCCGGATGGAAGTTAGTGGTGAAGTGGATGAAGTCAGTCAGTTGTGTGTGGGTGCAGGAGGTAGCGTCAAAGCATTCGTCGATGTAACGGAGGTAGAGGTTGGGGATGGGGCCCTGCTACATATTGAACACGGATTGTTCGACGTACCCGACAACGAGGCAGGTGTAGCTGGGGCCCACGCGTGTGTCCATAGCTACGCCTTGTGTTTGGAGGAAATGGGAGGAGTCAAACGTGAAGTTATTGAGGGTGAGGACCAACTCCGTTAGGTGGAGGAGAGAGTCAGTGGCCGGGTATAGGTTGATTCTCCGGTCGAGGAAGAACCGGAGGGCTTTGAGACCATCCTGGTGGGGAATGGATGTGTAGAGTGACTGGACGTCCATGGTGAAGATGAGGGGGTGAGGGCCTAGAGAGTGGAATGCGCGGAGATAACGGAGAGTCTCTGAGATGAATGGGAAAAGATTTAATAGGAATCTGAGGGTTAACATTTTCTCACAAAGGGTGGTGGGTGTATGGAACGAGCTGCCAGAAGAGGTAGTTGAGGCTGGGACTATCCCAACATTTGAGAAACAGTTAGACGGGTACATGAATAGGACAGGTTTGGAGGGATATGGACCAAACACGGGCAGGTGGAACCACTGGAGCTGGGACATGTTGGCTGGTGTGTATCAGTTGGGTCGAAAGGCCTGTTTCCACGCTGAATCACACTATGACTATGACTCTTGTGTACTTCCTAGGTGAAGTCTGCATGATGTTACTGGGTTGTGTGCAAAACTAAGCAATTCAGTTCACTTTAGTTTTGATGTCGCGTGTACTGAGGTACAGTGAAAAGTTTTATTGTGTGATATCCAGTCAGCAGAAAGACAATACATGATTACAATTGAGCCATTTACAGTTCAGTTTCGTTCAGTATTACTTTAGTTTAGAGATACAGCATGGAGCAAGGCTCTTCGAACCACCGAGTCCACACCGACCATCGATCCCCGCATATTAACACTGTCCTACACACACCAGGGACAATTTACATTAGTTTATAGGTACATTATAAGACAATAATGATTAGTGCAAGGTAAAGGCAGCAAGGTCCAATCAAGGATAGTGTTTAAGAAAGAACTGCAGATGCTGGAAATATTGAAGGTAGACAAAAATACTGGAGTAACTCACCGGGTGAGGCAGCATCTATGGAGTGAAGGAATAGGTGACGTTTCGGGTCGAGACCCTTCTTCACACTAATGTAAGGGTCACCAACGAGGTAGATTGTAGATCGGGACTGCTCTCTGGTTGTAGTAGGTTGATTAAGTTGCCTGCTAACACACATCCATACAAGGTCAGGATCGAACCTGGGTCTCTGACGCTGTGAGGCAGCAGTTCTACCCGCTGCGCCACCTTTGCCACTGCCTTCTACCATCTCTCCCTACAGCCTCCTCTGTTCCAAGAATAAATGAATCTCTTCATTAACGTAACTTTATTACATGGATAGGACAGGTTAGGAGGGATATGGGCCAAACGCGGGCTGCTGGGACAAGTGTAGCTGGGACATTTTGGCCAGTGTGGGCAAGTTGGGCTGAAGGGCCTGTTTCCATGCTGTATAACTCTAGAAACATGGAAACAGACAACAGGTGCAGGAGTAGGCCATTCGGCCCTTCAAGCGAGCACCACCATTTAATGTGATCATGGCTAATCATCCAAAATTAGTGCCCCGTTCCTGCTATTTCCCTATAAAATGGTAATATGGTTATGGTTAGTTTGAAGGAAAAAAGCACTGCCTGCAAATAGTTGTTTGGGGCGTTTGGGTTCTCATCTCCCCCCCCCCCCATCTCTCCCCCCCCCCCCCCCTCCCCCCAGTCTCTCCCCCCCCCTCTACCTCTCTCACCCCTCTCCACTCTCTCCCCCCTCTCCTCTCTCTCCCTCTCCTCCCTCCCTCTCTCTCCCCCTCTCTTTCCCCCTTTCCTCTCCTCCCCCCCTCCCTCCCCCCCTCTCCCCCCCCCCACCCCCCCTCCTCTCGCCCCTCTCCTCTCCACCCCCCCTCTCCTCTCCGCCGCTCTCTCCCCCCCCCCCCCCCCCCTCTCCTCTCCAACCCCCCCTCTCCTCTCCTCCCCCCTCTCCTCTCTCCCCCCCTCTCCTCTCTCCCCCCTCTCCACTCTCCCCCCCCCTCTCCTCTCCCCCCCTCTCCTCTCTCCCCCCCTCCTCTCTCCCCCCTCTCCTCTTCCCCCCCCCCTCCTCTCCTCCCCTCTCTCTCCCCCCCCTCTCCTCTCCCCCTCTCCCCTCTCCCTCCCTCTCCTCTACCCCCCCTCTCTCTCTTCCCGTCCCCTCTCCTCTTCCACCCCCATCTCCTCTACCCCCCCTCCTCTTTACCCCCCCCTTCCTCCTCTCCCCCCTCCTCTCCCCCCTCCTCTCCCCCCTCTCCTCTCCCCCCCCCCCCCTCCTCTCTCTTTCTTTCTCCCCTCCTCCTCCCCCCCCCCCTCTTCTTCCCCTCCTCTTCCCCCCCTCCTCCCCCCTCCTCCTCCCCTCCTCTGCCCCCCTCCTCTCCCCCCCCTCCTCTTGCCCCCCCCTCTTGGCCCCCCCCTTGGCCCCTCTTGCCTCCTGCTCCTCTCCTCTTGCCTATGTGTCAGTAGATAGGGTGGTTATGGGGTAAAAGGAGCAAATTAATAATCTTAATATAATATCAAGGGGGGTAATTAGTGCAGGGAAGGGGAGGTGGGATAGTTAGTGTGTGTGACTCTGCATGCCGCCTCCCCCCCCCCCCCCCCCCACAACCACACACGTTGGGGGAACAGACCCAACGGGTCTGCACTTGGACTAGGATATATTGTAAATAGCTGGGGTCCCAGCACTGAGCTTTGCGGCACCCCACTAGTCACTTCCTGCCATTGCGAAAAGGACCCGTTTAGTCCTACTCTTTGCTTCCTGTTTGCCAGCCAGTTCTCTATCCACATCAATACTGAACCCCCAATGAGTTTGTGCTTTGCGTTTGTGTAATAATCTCTTATGTGGGACCTTGTCGAAAGCCTTCTGAAAGTCCAGATACAGCACATCCACTGGTTCACCCCTATCCACGCTACTAGTTACATCCTCGAAAAATTATATTAGATTCGTCAGGCATGATTTACCTTTCGTAAATCCATGCTGACTTTGTCCAATGATTTCACCACTTTCCAAATGTGCTGCTATCCCAGCTTTAATAACTGATTCTAGCAGTTTCCCCAGTACCGATGTTAGACTAACTGGTCTGTAATTCCCCGTTTTCTCTCTCCCTGCCTTCTTAAAGAGTGGGGTTATAATAACTACGCTCCAATCCTCAGGAACTACTCCAGAATCTAAAGAGTTTTGAAAAATTATAACTAATGCATCCACTATTTCTGGAGCTACTTCCTTAAGTACTCTGGGATGCAGCATATTTGGCCCTGAGGATTTATCGGACTTTAATCCATTCAATTTACCCAACACCACTTCCCGGCAAAACCTGGATTTCACTCAGTTCCTCCATCACATTTGAACCCCGGTCCCCTGCTATTTCCGGCAGATTATTTATGTCTTCCTTAGTGAAGACAGAACCAAAGTAGTTATTCAAGTGGTATGCCATATCCTCATTCTCCATGATTAATTCATCTGTTTCTGACTGTAAAGGACCTACATATATTTTAACTAATCTCTTTCTCTTCGTATATCTATAAAAACTTTTGCAGTCAGTTTTTATGTTCCCTGCCAGTTTCCTTTCATAATCTATTTTCCCTTTCCTAACTAACTTTCCTAACTTTGTCCTCCTCTGCTGGACTCTGAATTTCTCCCAGTCCTCTGGTATGTTGCTTTTTCTGGCTAATTTGTACGATTCATCTTTTCCTTTGATACTATCCCTGATTTCCCTTGTTATCCACGGATGCACTACTTTCCCTGATTTATTCTTTTGCCCAACTGGGATGAACATTTTTTATAGTTCAGCCATGCAGTCTTTCAATGCCTTCCATTGCATATCCACCGTCAACCCTTTTAGAATTAATTGCCAGTCAATCTTGGCCAATTCAAATCTCATAACCTCAAAGTTACCTTTCTTTAAGTTCAGAACCATTGTTTCTGAATTAACATTGTCACTCTCCATCCTAATGAAGAACTCAACCATATTATGGTCACTCTTGCCAAGGGGGCACGCACAACAAGACTGCTAACTAACCCTTCCTCATTACTCAATACCCAGTCTAGAATAGCCTGCTCTCTCGTTGGTTCCTCTACATGTTGGTTTAGAAAACTATCCCGCATACATTCCAAGAAATCCTCTTTCTCAGCACCCCTTGCCAATTTGATTCACCCAATCTATATGTAGATTGAAGTCACCCATTATAACTGTTTTACCTTTGTCGCACGCATTTCTAATTTCCTGTTTGATACCATCCCCAACTTCACTACTACTGTTAGGTGGCCTGTACACAACACCCACCAGCGTTTTCTGCCTCTTAGTGTTTTGCAGCTCTACCCATACCAATTCCACATCTTCCAAGCTAATGTCCTTCCTTTCCATTGCATTAACCTCCTCTCTAACCAGCAACGCTACCTCACCTCCTTTTTCCTTTCTGTCTATCCCTCCTGAATATTGAATATCCCTGGATGTTCAGCTCCCAGCCTTGGTCACCCTGGAGCCATGTATCCGTGATCCCAACTATATCATAATCATTAATAGCTATCTGCACATTCAACTCATCAACCTTATTACGAATGCTCCTTGCATTGAGACACAAAGCCTTCAAGCTTGTTTTTACAACACTCTTACCCCCTTATACAATTATGTTGAAAAGTGACCCTTTTTAATTTTTGCCCTGGATTTGTCTGCCTGCCACTTTTACTTTTCACAGGTCCATATAGAAACATATAAAATTCTTAAAGGATTAGACAGGCTAGATGCAGGAATAATGTTCCTCATGTTGGGGATTCCAGAACCAGTGGTCACATTTTAAGAATAAGGGGTAGGCCATTTAGGACTAAGATGAGGAAAAACGTCTTCACCGAGAGAGTTGTGAAACTGTGGAATACTCTGCCACAAAAGGCAGTGGAGTCCAATTAACTGGATAAATTTCAAGAGAGAGTTAGATTTAGCTCTCAGGGCTAAAGGAAGAAATGGATATGGGGAAAAAGCAGGAACGGGGCACTGATTTAAGAGGATCAGACATGATTGTGATACAATACAATTATTAGCCAAGTATGTTTTACAACATACAAGGAATTTCATTTGCCAAGTCAGTCATTCAAATAAAAAGCAACGGAACGTACAAAATACATTTTAACATAAACATCCCCTACAGTCACTCCTCCACATTCCTCACTGTGATGGAAGTTCAATCTCTGCCCTTCTTTGTTATATTGAATGGCGTTGCAGGTTCGAAGGGCCGAATGGCTTACTCCTACACCTATTTTTCTATGTTTCTATATTCACTTTGACACATGCAGCACTCAGAAGCCACCTGCTGCTAATTGCAACACGTTCACTGTTATTATCTTTGTACCACGATTTACGCTGAAATGAGAAGTGCAGTCCAATATCAGTTAATAACACCTTAGGATCCCGGCCTTAGTACTCTGTTGCCAAGGGGATTAAGAAGTCGTGACCTTTGAAATATGTTTCTTTAAAGCACCGATTCTTTTATTAACACTTTAATCTACCTGACATTTTAACTTCCTCAAGTTCCTCAAGTTGGCATTTTTTGCTGTTGTAAATGCACTGCTGTGTTGACTTAACATTGGCATTGTGATCACAACCTCTTCATCGGACTTTGCTAGCTTTACCTTGCATGACACGTTACTCCCTTATCATGTATCTATATACTGTAAATGGATCAATTATAATCATGTATTGTCTTTCTGCTGACTGGTTAACAGGCAATAAAAAGCTTTTCATGGCCAGCTTGGCCAGGCCCAGGAGCACCCAACCAGGACATACTGTACTTAGGTACACGTAACAATAAACTAAACTAAAGAGGGACCCGGCGTGGGGGTTCCACCGAGAACAAAGAGGGACCATTGGGGACTTTATTCAACACTTTGTAATTCTGTCAGCGACTGGTGGCGACTCTGCATACTTTGTGTATTGTCTGTAAAACAAAGAATTTCACTGTGACATGTCACGTGTGATAATAAAGTTTCATTCATGCATTCATTCACTCGCACACTCACACACTCGCACACTCGCACACTCACACACTCGCACACTCACACATTCATACACTCGCACACTCACACACTTGCACACTAACACACTTGCACACACACACACACACACTCACACTCACACACTCGCACACTCGCACACTCACACATTCATACACTCGCATACTCGCACACTAACACACTCGCACACACACACACACACTCACATACTCACACACACTCACACACTCACACACTAACACACTCACACACACACACACACACACACTCACACACTCTCACACACACACACTCGCACACTCACACACACTCGCACTCACATACTCACACACACACACTCACACACACACACACTCGCACACTCACACACTCACACACACACACACACACACACACATGCACTCACACACTCACACACACTCACCCACTCACACACTCGCACACACACACACACACACACACTAACACACTCGCACACACACACACTCACACACACACACACTCACACACACACACACTCACACACACACACACACACTCACTCGCACACTCACACACACTCACACACACACTCACACACACACACACTCACACACACATACTCACACACTCACACTCACTCACTCACACTCGCACTCACACACACACACTCACACTCACACACTCACTCACACACACACTCACACACAGACTCACACACACACACTCACACACTCACACACTCACTCACTCACACACTCACACACACACTCGCACACTCACACACTCGCACTCACATACTCACTCACATACTCACACACTCGCACTCACACACTTACACACTCACACACTCAATCACATACTCACACACTCAATCACATACTTACACACTCACACACTTACACTCACTCACACGCTCACTTACTCACACACCCATGCACTTGCACACTCGCACACTCACACACTTGCACACTCATACAATCGCACACTCACACAATCGCACACACACTCACACACTCGCACACTCTCAAACTACACACTCACACACTCACACACTGCACACTCACACACTACACACACACACACACACACACTCGCACACTACACACGCGCACACTCACACCCTCACACACTCACACACTCACACCCTCGCACTCTCACACCCTCTCACACTCGCACACTCGCACACATTATTTTCACATTGAGTCTGAAGATGGTTTCTGACCCGAAACGTCACCCATCCCTTTTCTCCAGACAGGCTGCCTGACCCGCTGAGTTACTGAAGCACTTTGTGTCTATCCTTGGTATAAAGCAGCACTTGCAGTTCTTTGTTTCTACTGAATGTAACTATCCATCTGCTCACAAATATCCTTGAATGAAGGAAATTGTCCTGAACCTGTTTTGAATCCAGAAATTACATGCAAGGCAGGCAAATCTAGGGATGAACTGTAATTGCCTGTTTTCCCACAATATCCACACACACAAACATATACCTAATTGTATTTTAAAAATTGGTCAGTGGATTATAAACACATATCAGAACTAATAGAATGGAGATATCCTGGGTGGCACTGCGGTGCAGCAGGTAGAGCTGCTGCCTTACCATGCCAGAGACCGGGGTTTGATCATAACTTGCACATTCTCTCTTTGACCGCGTAGGTTTGCTCCGGGTTCTCCAGTTTCTTCCCACATTCCAAAGACGTAAAGGTTTGTTGGTTAATTGGCTTGGTATAAATGTAAAATTGTCTTGTGTGTGTGTGTGTAGGGTTGTGTTAAGGTGCAGGGATCTCTGGTTGGTGAGGACTAGATATGTGAAGAGGAAAAGATTTCTGAAGACAAATGTAGGTCCCTTACAGTCAGAAACAGGTGAATTTATAATGGAAAACAAGGAAATGTTATAGCAGTTAAATGTATTATGTTTCTGTCTTCATGAAGGAAGACACAATCAATCTCCCAGAAATACTAGGGGATCGAGGATCTAGTGGGTGGGAAGAACTGAAGGGAACATGGTGTTAGGTAAACTGGTGGAACTGGAGGCAGATACATCCCCAGGGCCTGATGGTCTGCATCTCAGAATACTCAAAGTGGGAGAGAGAAAACAGAGAATTATAGACCAGTTAGCTTTACATCGATAGTGGGGAAGATGCTATGAGTTTCAAAGTAAAAGAAGTACTGACACTTTTGAAAAATATAAAAGTGGATAAGTCTCCAGGTCCTGACAGGATATTCCCTAGGACATTGAGGGAAGTTAGAGTAGAAATAGCTGGGGCTATGACAGAGATATTTCAAATGTCATTAGAAACGGGAATAGTCCCCGAGATTTGGCGTACTGCGCATGTTGTTCCATTGTTTAAAAAGTGTTCTAAGAGTAAACCTAGCAATTATAGACCTGTTAATTTGACTTCAGTGGTGGGCAAATTAATGGAAAAGATACTTAAAGATATTATATATAAGCATCTGGATAAACAGGGTCTGATTAGGAACAGTCAGCATGGATTTGTGCCTGGAAGGTCATGTTTGACTAATCTTCTTGAATTTTTTGAAGAGGTTACTAGGGAAATTGATGAGGGTAAAGCAGTGGATGTTGTCTATATGGACTTTAGTAAGGCCTTTGACAAGGATCCTCATGGAAGGTTGGTTAAGAAGGTTCAACTGTTGGGTATGAATGCAGCAGTAGCAAGATGGATTCAACAGTGGCTGAATGGGAGAAGCCAGAGGGTAATGGTGGATGGTTGTTTGTCGCATTGGAGGCAGGTGACTAGTGGGGTGCCTCAGGGATCTGTGTTGGGTCCTTTGTTGTTTGTCATGTACATCAATGATCTGGATGAAGGTGTGGTAAATTGGATTGTTAAGTATGCAGATGACACCAAGATAGGGGGTGTTGTGGATAATGAAGAGTCAACAGACTGAATAAGGCCATTTGGAAGAATGGGCTGAAAGATGGCAGATGGAGTTTAATGCTGATAAATGTGAGATGCTACACCTTGGCAGGACAAATCAAAATAGGACGTACATGGTAAATGGTAGGGAATTGAAGAATACAGTTAAACAGAAGGATCTGGGAATAACCGTGCATAGTTCCTTGAAGGCGGAATCTCATATAGATATGGTTGTAAAGAAAGCTTTTGGTATGCTAGCCTTTATAAATCAGTGGTGGAGGCAGGTTCGTTGGTATCATTTAAAAATCATTTGGATAGGCATATGGATGAGAAGAGAATGGAGGGTTATGGTGTGAGTGCAGGCAGGTGGGACTATGGGGAAAAAAGTTGTTCGGCACGGACTTGTAGGGCCGAGATGGCCTGTTTCCGTGCTGTAATTGATATATGGTTATATGGTTACATATGATGTTGGACAGCTTGTTCATGGCATGATACACCTCATGTGACATCTATTTCCATTTCTAGATACCACAGGTATATGTTCAACATTTATTGGCATAGGAACACAGGTATATGCCCAGTCATTGCTGCCCCATACAGAATGCTCATACACCCCAATGAGGCATGTGCATCAGCTGTACTAATACAGTGGTCCCGCCATGATGTTATGTTCCTGGCCTCACTAATATAAGTAGAACCATCTGTAGTACAAGTTAAAGTTAAAGATAAAGTGTTTTTACAAGGTAAAAAAAGCACTTTGTTTGACAATATAACATTATTATCTTGACAGAGCTGAGCCATATGATTGGCAAATGATGAGTTCCTGTCTGAGATATCTGCATTCATATCCCCAATGACATATACACTAGAATAATTATTGTTTTGAATATAGGAATAGATGAAAGCAAGCCTATTTAAATATTCATCCTTATTCTGATGGCATTCATAGGGTGTATTCACACTCAGGATAACAAATTCCTTGTCATTGTGAGCAATGTGTATTGCAATACACCAGTCAGCATCAAGCTGAACCACATTTATTAATGAGTCAAGCTTCCTGGTCTATAGAACAGCCACACTCCCTGGTATCCTACCTCTGACTATTCCCATGCCAAGGTCAGTTGTAGACTCCCCAGCCCCACAAAAGTCATCATTGATAGAATTGAGTTTGTCCAAGTCTTGCTTCACTAACAATGTCTCTTGCATACATAGTATATCACAGATCTCCAGAAGCTTGTCAACAACTATGCGGCGAGCTTTATTCCCTGCGTCTGGCCCAAACGCAGGCCACGACAGTTGGACAGAACCCGAATGGTCATTTAGCGACACTAGAGAGTGACCCTAGCACCAGCAGACAGACTAATTCCCCCCGCAGCAGGCGCAGTACTTGATCCGATGTCTCCAACCCTGTGTGGCTCATAATAGCGCCCGACAAATGCCCCTTCTGGCCAGAGCTCCGGATTGTACATTTCGCCAACCTCATTGCAGTCAGCAGATACTTTAAATGAACAGTTTCTACTTTTGACAGGTAAACTCATGGCTGAGTTTTTCTTTAAGTTACACAGTTAAAATTTCGGCGTCTAGGTCTGGTGAAAACCTGGAGGCAAAAACACACAGAGGTGATATCGACAGATATGGAGCAAATGAAAGAAAGATATGCAAAAGAGTAAAACCCCTGTCTCACGGTGCGAGTCGACCCACGAGAAACATAGAAACATTGAAAATAGGTGCAGGAGTAGAGGTCATTCGGCACTTCGAGCCTGCACCGCCATTCAATATGATCATGGCTGATCATCCAACTCAGTATCCCGTACCTGCCTTCTCTCCATGCCCCCTGATCCCTTTAGCCACAAGGGCCTCTTCCAATTCCCTCTTAAATATAGCCAATGAACTGACCTCAACTACATTCTGTGGCAGAGAATTCCAGAGGTTCACCTCTCTCTGTGTGAAAAATGTTTTTCTCATCTTGGTCCTAAAAGATTTCCTCTTTATCCTTGAACTGTGACCCCTTGTTCTGGACTTCCACAAAATCGGGAACAATCTTCCTGCATCTAGCCTGTCCAACCCCTTAAGAATTTTGTAAGTTTCTATACGATCCCCCCTCAATCTTCTAAATTCTAGCGAGTACAAGCCGAGTCTATCCAGTCTTTCTTCATATGAAAGTCCTGACATCCCAGGAATCAGTCTGGTGATCCTTCTCTGTACTCCCTCTATGGCAAGAATGTCCTTCCTCAGATTAGGAGACCAAAACTGTACGCAATACTGCAGGTGTGGTCTCACCAAGCCCCTGTACAACTGCAGTAGAACCTCCCTGCTCCTGTACTCAAATCCTTTTGCTATGAATGCTAACATGGATGAGTGAATTGAAGGCAATATCTCCAAGTTTGTGGATGACACTAAGCTGGGGGGCATTGTTAGCTGTGAGGAGGATGCTAGGAGACTGCAAGGTGACTTGGATAGGCTGGGTGAGTGGGCAAATGTCTGACAGATGCAGTATTATGTGGATATATGTGAGGTTATCCATTTTGGTGGCAAAAACAGGAAAGCAGACTTTTATCTAAATGGTGGCCGATTAGAAAGAGGGGAGATGCAGCGAGACCTGGGTGTCATGGTACACCAGTCATTGAAAGTAGGCTTGCAGGTGCAGCAGGTAGTGAAGAAAGCGAATGGTATGTTAGCTTTCATAGCACACCTGGAGTATTGCGTACATTTTTGGTCTCCAAATCTAAGGTAGGATATTATTGCCATAGAGGGAGTGCAGAGAAGGTTCACCAGACTGATTCCTGGGATATTAGGACTGTCTTATGAAGAAAGACTGGAGAGACCTGGTTTATACTCTCTAGAATTTAAGAAGAGATTGAGAGGGGATCTTATAGAAACTTACAAAATTCTTAAGCGTTTGGACAGGCTAGATCCAGGAAGATTGTTCCCGATGTTGGGGAAGTCCAGGACAAGGGGTCACAGCTTAAGGATAAGGGGGAAATCCTTTAAAACCGAGATGAGAAAAACTTTTTTCACACAGAAAGTGGTGAATCTCTGGAAGTCTTACCACAGAGGGTAGTTGAGGCCAGTTCATTGGCTATATTGAAGAGGGAGTTAGATGTGGCCCTTGTGGCTAAGGGGATCAGAGGGTATGGAGAGGAGGCAGGTACGGGATACTGAGTTGGATGATCAGCCATGATCATATTGAATGGCGGTGCGGGCTCGAAGGGCCGAATGGCCTACTCCTGCACCTAATTTCTATGTTTCTATGTTTCTATACCATTCGCTTTCTTCACTGCCTGCTGCACCTGCATGCCTATTTTAAATGACTGGTGTACCATGACACCCAGATCTCGTTACATCACCCATTTTCCTAATTGGCCACCATTATTATTTTTTGTCTATGTTTCTATGTAGTTTTTGTTATTTTTTGTTGGGGGGTGTGTGTGTGGGGGGGTGTGGGTGGGGTGGGAGGGTTGGGGTAACTTTTAAATCTCTCCCTGCACGGGAGACCCGACCTTTCCTTGTCGGGTCTCCGTTGTCGTTGGGGCTGCAACGAGGAGCGGCCTCCAACAGGAGAAGACCGGGGACTCTGGTGCTGACGACTCACCTCACCGTCGCGGAGCTGGCTGAGTCCAGAGCGGGTGGAGCGGTGGTGGAGCGCTGCTGCTGCTGCTGCGGCCCGACCTCCAGAGATTCGGAGGCTGCAACTGCGGGTCTGGCGGACGGCGGCACCGGGAGCCCACGGGTCCCTGGAGGGAGACCGCTTTTCAGGGCTCTCGCAACGGCGACTTCTCCCGCCCGAGTTGCGGGGTCGAAGAGCTCCTGGAGCGGGGCCTGACATCACTGCCCCGCGCGGCTTGGAATGGCCGCGGGACTCTGCGAGTGCACGCCAGGGGCTTTAACACCAAGACCCGGTGTGCGACCTTGCACCACCCGGCGTGGCTTTAATGGCCGCGGGACAATCGCCATCGCCAGCCGAGGGCTTTGACTTTGACTGACATCGGGGGGGGGGAGAGTGCAGTGGAGAGATAAGTATTTTTGGCCTTCCATCACAGCGATGTGATAGATGTTTATGAAAATTATGTTGTGTCTTGAGTCTATTTGTTTGTAATATATGGCTGCAGAAACGGCATTTCGTTTGGACCTCAAGGGGTCCAAATGACAATTAAATTGAATCTTAATTGTCTCCTTTACTGTTTTTGCCACCAAAGTGGATAACCTCACATTTATCCACATTATACTGCATATGCCATGCATTTGCCCTCTCACCCAGCCTATCCAAGTCATCTTGCAGCCTCCTAGCATCCTCCTCACAGCTAATACAGCCCCCCAGGGACAATTTACAGAAACCGATTAACCCATGAACCCATCAGTAATGTCATCTTGGACGACTGCTGTGACATTCTCCTTAATCAGTAATTATTTAAATTTTGTGCAGCAGAGTGGTGCAGCAGTAGAGTTGCTGCATTACAACGCCACAGATCCTGATTCGATCCTGACTACCGGTGCTATCTATACAGAGTTTGTACATTTCCCCTGTGGCCGTGTTTTTTCTCTGGCTCTCCAGTTTCCTCCCACACTCCAAAGACGTACAGGTTTGTAGGTTTCTGGTAAAATTGTAAATTGTTCCTCGTGTTGGTGGGATCGTGTAAATGTGTGGGGATCGCTGGTCAGCATGAACACGGTGGACTACAGGGCCACTTTCTGCACTGTATCTCTAAACTAAACCAAATTACATTCAAAAGAAGTGCGCATTTGTGGGTTAATTGATTTCTGTAAAAATTGTAAAATTGTCCCCAGTGTGTAGGATAGTGGTAGTGTATGGGGTGATCGCTGGTCGGCACTGTGCCTCTAAACTAAAATCTGAACTGAACTGAGCTGATCACAACGCGACACATCACAACGTAACACAAAGCAACACAACACAACACAACACAACACACACTTCTCAACTCCGTTTCCACTTTCCACTTTCCCCAAAGACTGTTCCTTTTGCAACTCCGAGGTCAACACTTCCCTTCCCACCCAAATGACCCCCTCCCCAGGTACTTTTCCCTGCAACCACAGGAGAAGCAACACCTGTCCTGAAATATCCCCTGTTGACTCCATCCAAGGAACCTGACAGTCTTTCCAGCTGAGGCAGACATTCACTTGCACATACTTCAATCTCATCTACTGTATCTGCTGTTCCAGGTGTGGATTCCTATATATCAGCGAGACCAAGCACAGGCTTGGCGATCGTTTCGCTGAGCATCTCTGCTCAGTCCACTTAAACCTACCTAATCCCCTGGTTACTAAACACTAACTCCCCCTCACATTCCCACATTGTCTTTCCTGTCCTCGGCCTCCACCATTGTCAGTGAGGCCTAATGCAAATTGGAGGAACAGCACCTCATATTTCGCTGAGGCAGCTTACACCCCAGCAGTATGAACATTGACCCTTGATTTCCCTCTCTCTCCACCCCTCCTCCTTCCCAGTTCCCAGACCAGTCTTACTGTCTCTGACTACATGTTATTTCTGTTTGCTTTGGACAGAGATTAAAGAAGCAGCTAACTCCCAGCTAACAATGATCTATTCTACATTGTCCTTGATCTGCATTCACTTTGTCCTATTTTCACACCTTACACTTCCTTATCTATGTATCACCCTCATCCCTGATATCAGTCTGAAGAATCAACTCGACCCAAAATGTCACCCGTTCCTTCGCTCCAGAGATACTGCCGGTCCCGCTGAGGTACTCCAGCATTTTGTGCCTCTCTTCAGTTGTGAACATATTCATTGTCCTTACCTTGATACATGCGGCACTAAGAAGCCTTCAGCCAGATATTTGTTAGTAACACATCACCGTCATTATCTTTGTATCATATTTCACACATAACTGGGAAGTCACAGTCTAGTTTCAGTTATTAACACATTAAGTATCCTCACCTTGGTTACACAAAAAAGCTGGAGAAACTCAGCGGGTGCAGCAGCATCTATGGAGCGAAGGAAATAGGCAACGTTTCGGGCCGAAACTTATCCTCACCTTTATACTCCTTTGTGTATGGAACAAAGAAGTTGTGACTTTTGTATGATGTAAGAGTAAAGTATAGAAATGTAATTAACACTTCAATCTACCTGATCTTTGTACTTCCTCAATTGGCATCTTTTTTGTGAAAAGTTTCCTGCTGTCCCGACTTAACTTTGGAGTTGAGATCACCATCTTTGACTGAGACGTTTCTCCCCTTGTGAAAGTGAAATAAACCTACTGTTGATGGTTAATAACTTGAATCCTTAAGTCTTATTACCGGTCGTGACTTCCACACTACTCAACTACTCATGGCATTAGTCAGAGGAGTGAGAATAATGGCCTCAAGGGGTTGAATATCCACACTTACCTCTGCAGAAGGGTCTCAATCCACAACATCACCAAGCCAGGTTCTCCAGAGATGTTGCCTGACTCGTTGAGTTACTCCAGCATTGTGGGTTGTACCTGCCTCTGTTCCTTGCTTTGAACACTTACCATGTGATGGGTTCACCATGTGTGAAAGTTTACACATTCCTCCTCTGACCACATGGGTTTTCCTCCGGGTGCTCCAGTTTCCTTCTGCATCCCATAGATGTGCAGCTTTGTGCAGTTTAATTATCCCATCTGGTGTGTAGGGGAGTGGATGGGGGAAAGTGGGATAACACAGAACTGGTGTAAATGGGTGATCGATGATCGGAGTGGACTTGGTGAATCAAAGCGCCTGGCACCTTTCTGCATCTTTTACTCAAGCAATACACAAGAAATAATTCTCATTGCAAGGAGAGGCACTCATCCCTCTCATGGGGAACAGTGGCTGGTTCCTGATTGCACACATTAGTCCACCGTATTACATGCACAAATGAACACGGAAGATTATAATGGCAAGGTAGAAAATGAAGCCCAGATACTTTATGTTAATCCTGCCCTCAACAAAAGGACCAAACCCCGGAGCCATTTCATTGCAGTTATGCCCCTCCCTTAGGGGGGGGGGAAGGGTTCAGGGAGAAATGAACGAGAACATCAGAGATGTCCTCATTCCTTGGGGAATGTGGGTGACCCTCTTCCATCATAGGTGAGGCCCTCTGTAGGGTCAGAGAGAGGCCAGCATAAATTGGAGGAACAGCACCTCATATTTCGCTTGGGCCCCAGTGGTATGAACATTAACTTATCTCACTTCTAGTTACCCTTTCGTCCCCCTTTCTCCATCTCTTCCCCCTTCCCAGTGCTCCCTCCAGTCTTACTGTCTCTCACTACATTTTATCTCAGTTTGCTTGGAACAACAACTAGCAGCTCACTCCCCCAGCTAACAATGACCTATGCTGCATTTTCCATGATCTGCATTCGCTTTGTCCTATTAACACACCTCATCTATGTATCTCCCTCTTCCCTGACATCAGTCTGAAGAAGTTTTGACCCAAACACGTCACACATTCCTTCTCTCTAGAGATGCTGTCTGTCCCACTAAGCTACTCCAGCATTTTGTGTCTATCTTCAGTTGTCAATGTATTCATTGCCTTCCATCACAGTGAGAAATGTGGAATCCCTGTGTGATGGATGTTTATATTGACTTTTATGTGGTTGTGTGTCTTCTTGCTTTTCACTTAGTATGGCTATATGGTAACTAATTTCACTGTACCTTAATTGGTACATGTGACAATAAACTCAGAAGGCCCCAGCCGGATATTTACACATTCACTGTCATTATCTTTGTGCCATGTTTCACACTGAACCGAGAAGTCGCAGTCTAGTGTCAGTTATTAGAAATGAAATGAAATGAGAAATAGGAAATGAAAAGTATGTTTATTGTCATGGCACAACAACTGTACAACAAAAGTGGATTTGCATCTCCTTCGGTGTGTACATAGAAGACACAGGATGAAAGATTACAAAAGAAATAAACACAACACCAGGGACTCACACGTCTGAAGAAGGGTTTCGGCCCGAAACGTTGCCCTATTTTTCCTTCGCTCCATAGATGCTGCTGCACACCCGCTGAGTTTCTCCAGCTTTTTAAAAGATGTAACCAGCCATTTACTCACATATACACAAGATCAGTAAAGAAAACAGTAAATAGGTATTAAAAATATTTTAAAAGAATATTGCGTTGCATTATCTTGCACCCCGAATTATATTGTGCTTCCCCCAGTGTTCTCTGGTAGAGTTAAGTTCTTTTATCGCACATGGGTAGAAAAATTAATTTAGCTTATTAAGTATCCTCACCCTTGTTCTCCATTGCGTAAGGAATCAAGAAGTATAATGTAAGAGCATAGTTCATGGCCGTCCCGAACGGGGGGTGCACTGGTTGCAACCGCACCCTCCTTTTGTTCCCTTAAGAAAAAAGTCACCCAAAAAAAAAAAATATTTTTTAAATCGGAAAACAAAAATCGAGAAAAATAAATTAAAAATCAATGTTTCCCACTTTGGAAACGGCCAGTTCTCTGTTCTCTCGTCCCCCCTCTCGGGAGTGGCTGAATTTGAACCCAACGGCTGTAACCCCACCACCAGTCGCCGCTGCGGCGGAACCCGTTCCCTTCGCCTCCCCCTGCCGCCGCGGCCCAAGCCATCTTCCCCCCACACCACCCCTTCATTCCCCCCACCCGCTGGGCTCCCGCCACCCCCACAGGGCCCACGCCACCCCCACGTGGCCCACGCTACCCCCACAGGGCCCACGCCACCTTCATTCCCCCCGCCCGCTGGACCCACGCCACCCCCGCTGGGCCCCCGCCACCCCCGCTGGGCCCACGCCACCCCCGCTGGGCCCCCGCCACCCGGGCCCACGCTGGGCCCACTGCATTATCCTTCGCTGGGCCCATAGAACCCCCGCAGGGCCCACGCCACCCCCCTGGAGCCCACGGCACCTTCATTCCCCCCGCCCGCTGACCCCACGCCACCTTCATTCCCCCAAAATCCATAGCTGGGCCCACGCCACCCCCCGCTGGGCCAACGCTACCCCCACAGGGCCCACAAGCCACCACCCACACACTGGACGCCACCATCCCCCCCCCGCCCGCTATTACCCACGCCACCCCCCACGCTGGGCCCCCGCCACCCCCGCTGGGCCCCCGCCACCCCCGCGCGCTGGGCCCCCGCCACCCGCTGGGCCCCGCCACCCGCCCGACGCCACCCGCAGGTATTAAAATATGTTAAAAGAATTGCGTTGCATTTTACCCCGCTGGGCTTCCCCGCCACCCCCGCTGGGCCCCCCCGCCACCCTTATTAAGGGCCCACGCCACCCCCGCTGGGCCCCCGCCACCCCCGCTGGGCCCACGCTGCCCCCACGGGGCCCAACCCCACCTTCATTCCCCCCACCCCGCTGGGCCCCCGCCACCCCCGTTCCCTGCTCCCGCCACCCCCACGGGGGCCCACGCCACCCCCCAATCGGGCCCAAAATGCCCCCAATTTTCCCCCCGCCCGCCAGGCCTCTGCGCCACCCCCCACCCGGGGCGGACGTCACCCCCGCTGGGCCCACGGCCACCTTCATTCCCCCCGCCCAGCTGGGCCCACGCCACCCCCCACGCGGGGACCACGTCACCCCCGCTGGGCCCACGCCAACCATGCTGACCCCTGCTGACCCCTGCTGGGTCCACGCCCCCCCCGCTGATCCCCGCCGGGCCCACCCCAACCACGCCGACCCCCGCCGGCCCCCCCCCCCCCCTCCCGACCCCCCCCCGCCCCCCCCCCCCCCCCCTTCATTCATTCCCCCCGCCCCGCTGGGCCCGCGGCACCTTCATTCCCCCCCCCCGCTGGGCCCCCCCCACCTTCATTCCCCCCCCCGCCCGCTGGGCCACGCCACCCCCCCACGGGGCCCACGCCACCCCCGCTGGGCCCACGCCACCCCCTGCTGGGCCCCCACCCGCCACCCCCGCTGGGCCCCCCCCTGGGCCATTTCCCCCGCCCGCTGGGCCCGCGGCACCTTCATCTTTGCCCCCCCCCGCCAGAAAGAGGGGGGAGGGGGGGGGGGGGGAGAGGGAGAAGAAGGGGGAGGAGAGGGAGGGGGGAAGGGGGGGGGGGAGAGGGAAAGGGGGATTATCTTCAGATTCAGATTCAATTTTAATTGTCATTGTCAGTGTACAGTACAGAGACAACGAAATGCATTTAGCATCTCCCTTGAAGAGCGACATAGCAAACGATTTGAATAAAAAAATAAATAATAAGTGTCCGGGGGGTGATTGGCAGTCACCGAGGTACGTTATTTAGTAGAGTGACCAGCCGCTGGAAAGAAGCTGTTCCTCGACCTGCTGGTTCGGCAACGGAGAGACCTGTAGGGCTGGTTTCAAAATGTTGGTAAATAGTCCTTGCGCGATGCTGAGCGCCCTCCGCAGACAGCGCTTGCTTTGGAGAGACTCAATGGAGGGGAGCGTGGAACCGGTGATGCGTTGGGCAATTTTCACCAATTATCTTGAGTGATATTGCAAAATTAAGGTAGGTTTTAGAGCTATTATATTTTCTCCTCCATATGAATAATATTAAACAATATCAAATAATATCAAACAATTGGAACCGCTTTCTTTTCCTTGATAACAATACTGAAAAATATGAATTCCATAGTCTGTGACATAAATGTACATTTTAATGGGATCATTATATACAGATGTAACATTTCCATTTTGAGATCGGGGGGGTGGGGGGTTGTGGGGCAAATATGCGTCAAGCCGATAGCCTACTCGTTAAAGAGTTAAAAGATAGCCTAATCGATAAAGAGCTGAGAAGCTGAATCAGAGCTGCCAAGGAAAGATACTCCGAGAAGTTGAGGAGCAAGTTCTCAGCTAGTGAATCTTCTTCAGTTTGGAAGCACATGCAAGAAATCACCAGCTATAAGAGGAAAGCCCCCGCTCTTTGGACAATCGTCAGCTGATGAACAACCTGAATGAGTCTTACTGCAGGTTTGAAAATCAGAAACGTAACCCCGAAGCCCCCTCCCCAACAAACACAGTCTGCAAAGAATGGACACGGCACCCTCTCCTTCCCATTCACCACTTCACACCTACTTAAGGCAAGACTCCAGTATGAAAAGAGTGGAACCTTTCCCACCCCACCCAACCACTTCACACCCACTCACAGCCTGACCTCAGTCTGCAAAGACTGGGCCCTTCTACACCCACCCCATTCCAATCACCACTCCACTCCAATCCCCACTTCACACCCAATGACTGCACCTCCACAGACACCTCTGTCAAGCTTCTCAAGTTTGTGGATGACAAAACCCTGATTGGACTGATCCAGGATGGGGATCTCTGTACTCTTTTCAGTTTGACATCTTTCAGATTCAGATTCAGATTCAACTTTAATTGTCATTGTCAGTGTACAGTACAGAAACAACGAAATGCAGTTAGCATCTCCCTGGAAGAGCGACATGGATGGTAGGAAGGTAAACAGTCCATGGATGGTAGGAAGGTAAACAATCCGGTGGGCGGCGCGACTCTCGTCAGCAGCGGCCTCTGCAGTCTGTCCGCGGTTTATTATTTTTTGTCTGTGTTTTAATGTAGTTTTTGTTATTTTTTGTTGGGGTGTGTGTGTGTGGGGGGGTGGGGAGGGAGGGGGAAACTTTTTACTGGAGACCCGCTGGAAAGCACTGGAGACCCGACCTTTTTTCGTCGGGTTTCCGTTGTCGTTGGGGCCGCAACGAGGAGCGGCCTCCAACAGGAAGAAGCCGGGGACTCTGGTGCTACGACTCACCGTCGCCGTCGCGGGGCTGGCCGAGTCCGGAGCGGGTGGAGCGGTGGAGGAGCGCTGCTGCTGCTGCTACCGGAGAGTCGGAGGCTCCAACGGCAGGTCTGTGGACGGTGGCACCGGGAGCCCGCGGGTCCCTGGAGGGAGACCGCTTTTCAGGGCTCTCGCAACGGCGACTTCCCCCGTCCGAGTTGCGGGGTCGAAGAGCTCCTGGAGCGGGGCCTTTACAGCACCACCCCGCGAGGCTTGGAATGGCCTCGGGACTCTGCGAGCGCACGCCGGGGGCTCTAACACCAAGACCCGGTGTGCGACCTCGCATCACCCGGCGTGGCTTTAATGGCCGCGGGACAATCGCCATCGCCAGCCGGGGGCTTTGACTTTGACTCTGACATCGTGGGGGGGAGAGTGCAGTGGAGAGATACGTGTTTTTGGCCTTCCATCACAATGATGTGATGGATGTTTATGTAAATTATGTTGTGTTGTTGTGTCTTGGGTCTATTTGTTTGTAATGTATGGCTGCAGAAACGGCATTTCGTTTGGACCTCAAGGGGTCCAAATGCCAATTAAATGTATCTTGTATCTTGTATGGTTGGTGTGAGAGCAGTCATTGGCGATGCTGAGCACCCTTCGCAGTAGGTGTATGGAACAAGCTGCCAGAGGAGGTAGTTGAGGCGGGGACTATCGCAACATTTAAGAAACAGTTAGACAGGTACATGGATAGGACAGGTTCGCAGGGATATGGATCAAACGTGGGCAGGTTGGACTAGTGCAGATGGGACATGCAGGGCCGAAGGGCCTGTTTCCACACTGTATCACCCTATGACTCTATCTTTCCCTCTCAAACCCATTCTCCTGCCTTCTCCCCATTACCTCTGACACCCCTATCAATCAAGAATCTATCAATCTCCTCCTGAAAAATGTCCATTGACTTGACCTCCACAGCTGTCTGTGGCAATGAATTCCACAGTTCACAACCCTCTGACTTAAGAAATTCCTACTCATCTCCTTCCTAAAGGAATGTCTTTTAATTCTGAGGCTGTGGCCACTGG